>NC_084734.1:30121004-30192605 GCF_033978785.1 Entelurus aequoreus
TTTCTTTGCTTAATCCATTCCATAATTTAATTCCACATGCTGATATACTGAAGGTCTTAAGTGTTGTATGAGCATACAAATGTTTAAAATTACATTTTATTTATCCTCTTTTGTTGAGAAGAATTGTTGTATATTCTTGGGTAGCAGGTTATAGTTTGCTTTGTGTATAATTTTAGCTGTTTGCAAATTCACTATGGCGTGGAATTTCAGTATTTTTGATTCAATTAATAAAGGCTTTGTATGTTCTCTATATCTAACATTATATATTATTCTAATTGATCTTTTTTGTAACACCGATAATGAATGAACTGTACTTTTGTATTTCCCCATATTTCTGCACAGTAGCTCAGATATGGTAACACTAGTGAGCAGTAGAGAATATGAAGTGATTTTTGGTCCAATGCATGCTTAGCTTTATTCATTATTGACGTGTTTCTTGCTACTTTATGTTGTATATTTTTTATATGAGATTTCCAGTTCATTTTATCATCAATCATTATACCTAGAAATTTGGTTTAATTTACTCTTTCAATTTCTATTCCGTCTATTTGTATTTGTGTTTGACTTTCTCTTCTACTGTTACCAAATAGCGTTATTTTAGTTTTACTGAGATTCAAAGATAGTCTGTTTTTGTCAAACCATCTTTTTAATTTGTTAATTTCTTCTGTTATTTTTTGTATTAGCTTCTGTGTGTTCTCTCCTGAACAAAACGCTGTTGTATCATCCGCAAATAATACTAACTTTAAATCTTTTGTAACTTTACAAATATCAATTATACAAAGATTGAACCACTTTGTTCCTAGTATTGATCCCTGAGGTACGCCACAGGATTTATTTAGTATTGTAAATGTGTGTTCGCCTAGCTTCACGTATTGTTTCCTGCTGTTAAGTAACTTCTAATCCAGTTCAAGACCAACTCTCTGATGCCATATCGTTCTAGTTTTTTTGAATAAAATATTGTGATTAATTGTGTCAAATGCTTTAGTTAGATCCATCAACACTGCTGCTGCACATTTTTTACCATCTATTTCATTGGTAATTTCCTCTGTAATTTCAATTAAAGCCATCAAAGTTGAAACATGAGCTCTGTATCCAATTTGGGTCTCAGCGAGTCTTCTATTTTTGTTTATGAAACTCTCTAATCGGTTATTGAACCGTTTTTAAATGATTTTAGAGAATTGTGGAAGTAAATTAACAGGTCTAGAATTTGTAAATTGGTGTTTGTCTCCAGTCTTATAAATTGGTGCAACTTTAGCTATTTTCATTTAGTTTGGGAATTTGCCTGTTTGAAATGATAGGTTACTAATATACATTAATGGTCCTGAGATCTCTTCAATAACCTTTTTTTTAATCGTTTCCATATCAATTCCATTACAATCGATTGAAGTCTTAGATTTGCATTTTTTTTTCACGATTTTAACTATTTCCTCTTGTTTCACTTTCCTGAAGAACATTGAGTTGGAATCCTTTACTCCAGTTTTGGTCCAATATTTACAAAGTAATTATTGAAGCTTTCAACTACTTCCTTCATGTTGTCATTATATATGTTTCCGTCTGAATAGTATTGGGGGTAATCCCTCTTAGTGCCATTTTTAATAGTGCTTTTAAGGATGCCCCATGTTGTTCGAAACTGGCTTTGGGTAGCCTGTTTGGTATTGTAAAACATAATGAAATAACTATGAGATATATTATAAGATATTTATTTTATGAATACAAACAAAAAATTAATGTTTTAAAGAGTTGTCGCCATTGTTGATTGCTCTCTGATGTCTTTCAGATGATTCAAGCCATCCAAGTGCTACGCTTTCATCTACTGGAGTTAGAGAAGGTCAGTATCATTTTGATGTATTTTAAAGACAAAAAAAGTAGTATTTTAGCGATGTATTTGTGGGGGAAATTTGGCAAAGGTCCTAAAAATGACGACGCAGCAAAGTTAGTCAAGGCATGCTTGGATGAGGAAGACGATGACCTCAAGACCAATACTCTCACCGACGCACTAACTATGTCTGGTCTTTCCAGAAGTTGCAAAATCATGCATTTTTTCTAAAGACGTGGGCGTGACAAAATAAGCGATGATAAAGTTGTGTATCGTTTTGTGTATTGCAGGTTCACGAGCTCTGTGATAACTTTTGCCATCGCTACATCAGCTGCCTGAAGGGCAAAATGCCCATCGACCTGGTCATCGAGGAGCGAGACGTTTGCAAGTCGGACTTTGACGACCTGTCGGGATCCTCTACCAACCTTGGAGATCATGTGAGTTTTTCCAATATTCATAAGTCACGCTGTGAGAAACATTACACATGTAGAACACTTTTGATCATGAATTTTACAACGCAAGCATGGGAAGAATAGTACAAACCCCAAAACCAGTGAAGTTGGCACGTTGTGTAAATGGTAAATAAAAACAGAATACAATGATTTGAAAATCTTTTCCAACTTATATTAAATTGAATAAACTGCAAAGACAAGATATTTAACGTTCGAACTGAGAAACGTAGTTATTTTTTGCAAATATTAGCTCATTTGGAATTTGATGCCTGCAACATGTTTCAAAAAAGCTGGCACAAGTGCTAAAAAAGACTGAGAAAGTTGAGGAATGCTCATAAAAACACTTATTTGGAACATCCCGCAGGTGAACAGGCTAATTGGGAACAGGTGGGTGCCATGATTGGGTATAAAAGCAGCTTCCATGAAATGCTCAGTCATTCACAAACAATGATGGGGCGAGGGTCACCACTTTGTGAACAAATGCGTGAGCAAATTGTCAAACAGTTTAAGAACAACATTTCTCAACGAGCTATTGCAAGGAATTTAGGGATTTCACCATCTACGGCCCGTAATATCATCAAAAGGTTCGGAGAATATGCTTTCATGTACTCATGTTTATGTTGTTGACCCTACCTTTGGCACTGATGGTGAAAATTATTAATATGGTTAGATCAGACACACACACGCACACACACACACACACACTCACACACACACACACACACACACACACACACACACACACACACACACACACACACACACACACACACACACACACACACACACACACACACACACACACACACACACACACACACACACTTCACACTCTCAAGAGCTGGCACCTGTTTTCAGTTGCAAAGATGCAACATGCAAGTCTATCTGTAATATATATTTTATAAATCTATCAGATGTACTCCAGTGCCGTTTAAAACATATAAAATTATAATAATAATGATTGTAATCTTCACCAAAATTCTTAATTTTAATTAATTTTTTCATCATTTGACAACTTACATTAAGCCAGAGATTCTCAAACCACCTCTGAAAACACTTGGCTTTCCAAGTACCACCATATTGACCAACATTGATGTACAGTAGCGTAGTAGGCCTAAGTATTCATTAGAAACCAGGCAGAGGTTTTATTCAACAAGTATATTTCATATTTTTGGCGTGGCGAAGTTGGTAGAGTGGCCGTGCCAGCAATCGGAGGGTTGCTGGTTACTGGGGTTCAATCCCCACCTTCTACCATCCTAGTCACGTCCGTTGTGTCCTTGGGCAAGACATTTCACCCTTGCTCCTGATGGGTGCTGGTTAGCGCCTTGCATGGCAGCTCCCGCCATCAGTGTGTGAATGTGTGTGTGAATGTGGAAATAGTGTCAAAGCGCTTTGAGTACCTTGAAGGTAGAAAAGCGCTATACAAGTATAACCCATTTATAATTTATTATTAGTGTTGTCCCGATACCAATATTTTGGTACCGGTACCAAAATATATTTTGATACTTTTCGATACTTTTCTAGATAAAGGGGACCACAAAAAATTTAATTATTGGCTTTATTTGAACAAAAAAATCTTATGGTACATTAAACACATGTTTCTTATTGCAAGTTTGTCCTTAAATAAAATAGTGTCATTTATCATTCTATTATTTTGTCAAAATTATTAAGAACAAGTGGTAGAAAATCAATTATTAATCTACTTGTTGATTTACTGTTAATATCTGCTTACTTTCTCTTTAAACATAATCTAGCTACACTTCTGTTAAAATGTAATAATCACTTATTCTTCTGTTGTTTGGATGCTTTACATTAGTTTTGGATAATACCGGTACTTTTTAGAGGTGGTATAGTATCGAATATGATTCATTAGTATTCGCGGTACTCTACTATGGCGGTACAACCCTACACGAGATAGAGCATGCGTACCATTAGTGGTGCAGGGGTAGAAAATGGATGGATGGATCATAATCCCAAGTGTCTCCCCACTTTACCCAAATTCCTTATTTTCCAGCATTTCAGATCTGCTTTCATGCACAAATTGCCGTCTCTGGTTTCATGCAAATGTTTGGATTTAAGTTTTGAACTCAAATGGTTTGGAAATAAAACACGGACTACACAAAAGCCAGACTTGGCACAATGCTAGTAGCAAGCAAACAAGGGAACATAGAATTTAGTGGCACAAGCCCAATTGTAGCTGGGATAGGCTCCAGCGCCCCCCGCGACCCCAAAGGGAATAAGCGGTAGAAAATGGATGGATGGAAATAAAGAACGCGGGGAAACCATGAGGACTATTCTGGTGCCTTCCTGGTGTGGACGCAGGCCTTATGAATGATGGTAATGCTACGGTTACGTCCACCTACCTCTAGTCAAACTGCCTGCAAACAAATCACAGTTGAGTGACATCCTGTACAGTTTGTTCCACTTGCTTACACACTAAATTTTAAATTTTTCCACACTTAAAAAAGTCTACACACAGTAAGCAAAAACACTGTGTCTAATATTAGGCATAGACTGGTTGGGCAAACTCCCATGCACCCTCAAGGACCCTGCCGAGAGTATAGAGCTGGTCCACAGTTCCAGGACCAGGACGAAAACCGCACTGTTCCTCCTGAATCCGAGGTTCGACTATCCAGCGTAGCCTCCTCTCCAGTACATCTAAAAAGACCTCACCGGGAAGGCTGAGGAGTGTGATCCCACGATAGTTGGAACACACCCTCCGGTTCCCCTTCTGAAAGAGAAGAACCACCACCCCAGTCTGACAATCCAGAGGTACAGCCCCGGATGTCCACGCGATGTTGCAGAGTCTTGTCAACCAAGACAGCCCCACAGCATCCAGAGCCTTAAGGAACTCCGGGCGGATCTCATCCACCCCCGGGGCCTTGCTACCGAGGAGCTTTTTAACTACCTCAGAAATAGGAGAGCCCACCACAGATTCCCCAGGAACTGATTCCTCATAGGAAGACGTGTTGGTGGGATTAAGGAGGTCTTTGAAGTATTCCCTCCACCGATCCACAACATCCGCAGTCGAGGTCAGCAGAACACCATACATGGTATACCGGTATTAGCATAGTACCGCGATACTAATGAATCATATTCGGTACTATACCGCCTGTAAAAAGTACCGGTCCTCCACCACATCGTCGTCACGTCATGTCATTGCTGGTTTACGAGCAGAGGAGCATGTTCGGCAGCGCACAATCACATAATACTTACAAGCAGACACAGTGTGTAGACAAAAAAGGGAGAAGGGACGCATTTTGGCCTAAAAACTAAAGATAAAGGTGAAGTTAGAACACTGAAACGTCCTCAGGAAGAGGTGCTTTAAGACATGGCTAGCTAGCTTGCGGCTAAAGTCCATCCGCAGTCGGCAGTGGTTTAGCTACTTCTAAATCACTAATCCTCGCCTCCATGGCGACAAATAAAGTAAGTTTCTTACAAGTATCATCCCTGCAGGACGAGGAATAACTAAACATGCTTCACTACACACCGTAGCTCACTGGCGTCACAATGTAAACAAACGCCATTGGTGGATCTACACCTGACATCCACTGTAATGATACCAAGTACAAGAGCATATCTAGTCGATACTACTATGATTACGTTGATATTTTTTTATCATCACAACATCTTCTTTCGTTTTTTGAAAATTCATATTATGTTTATAAACTCAGGAAATATGTCCCTGGACACATGAGGACTTTGAATATGACCAATGTATGATCCTGTAATGACTTGGTATCGGATTGATACCCAAATTTGTAGTATCATCCAAAACTAATGTAAAGTAACAAACAACAGAAGAATAAGTGATTATTACATTTTAACAAAAGTGTAGATAGAACGAAAGTAAGCAGATATTAACAGTAAATGAACAAGTAGATTAATAATTCATTTTCTACTACTTGTCCTTAATCATTTTTACAAAATAATAGAATGATAAATGACACAATATGTTACTGCACACATCAGCAGACTAATTAGGAGCCTTTGTTTGCTTACTTACTACTAAAAGAAAAGTTGTCTGGTATGTTCACTATTTCATTTAAGGACAAACTTGCAATAAGAAACATATGTTTAATGTACCCTAAGATTTTTTGTTAAAATAAAGCCAATAATGCCATTTTTAGTGGTCCGCTTTATTTAGAAAAGTATCGAAAAATACCGAAATACATTTTGGTACTGTTACCGGTACCAAAATATTGGTATCGGGACAACACTAGTCCGAACCTACACACTGCAAAAAGTCAGTGTTAAAAAAAAAAAAAAAAAAAAAAAAAAAAATTAGGGGTATTTTATTTAAACTAAGCAAAATTATCCGCCAATAGAACAAGAACATTTGGCATGCCAAGACTTTCCAAAGCAAGTAAAATATGCTAACCCCAATGAACCCAAAAATACCTTAAAATAAGTATATTCTCACTAATAACAACTGTACTACTATATGAGTACATATTTTCTATTGTTTCATTGAAAATAAAACAGCAAAGTCCATTTGGCTGTTATCCTTTTTAATATGAGACACAATTGTGTCAAAGTCATGATTTTGTTTTTCATGCTTGAAATAAGAAATTATTACTTTTAAAAAGTAGTTTTATACTTGTGAGTGTTGATGACACAGCTTTGCAAGAATTGATGTTTCAGTTTCAAGCATGTTTTACTCAATATAGGTCATAAAATCTCAGCAACAAGCTGTAATATCTTACTGAGATAATTTAGGACCAAAACCCTTAAAACAAGTAAAACACTAACATAAAATCTGCTTAGTGAGAAGAATGATCCTATCAGACAGAAAACAAGCAAATATCACCCTTATTTGACATATTTAATGATATTTAATGTTACTTAGATTTCAGTTTTTGCAATGCATCCTGGGTGACCTGTGTGGTCAAGCAGAGGATCGTAGGTGGTCTTCATCCAGGTGTATAAATGCGAATGAGTGTTTCCGTCAGTCTCCCCCAGGGCTACTGTGGCCTCACATGTAGCTCACCACCATATATGTGTGAATGTGGAGTGAATGCATGATGGGTTCTCAGTTCTCTTAGAAGCACTTTGCATGTCTAGAAAAGAGCTACAAATCCAATCCATTATTATTATTATTACTAAGCAGTGCAGACAAAAACGTCTTCCTTGCTATTCCTCTTCATCGAGGTGCTGGTTGAAGTTTTCCAAGGGTTGTGCTTTTAAAAGGCTCAGTCCAACTAAATGCTACATATAAACAACATACAGTTTACTGTGCCGCTTTTATGTTTGCTTTGAACAGATGGGATGTAAGACCTTCATTAGCTTGATAAACGTGCAAACACATGGCGTTTCTTGAAGGAGCCGTGTTTACAGAAGACTTTTCATTCTTTTCTGCCCCGCTAAGAAAAGGGGGCATCGGTGAGAGGCCTCGTTCACACTGCGCTATTGTCCCGCTGCTTCTTGTTGTCATCTGCCGAGCTCTTCATCTGATCACCATCAGGCAAACAGCTGACGCAAAGAGGCTGAAGAGGCAGCTTTGCTGTTTGCTCCGGGGCTTATGGTAGTCTGAGTGCCCGGTCCGGCCCAGCTTCCCCATAAATACGAGGTCGCCGACTGGAGCGCTCACAGAGAGATTCCGGGTGTTGTTGGCTTCACATGCAGTACAGCGACAAATATACTGCAGTAGTAATACTTTTCAGGTCCACCACAGGCAGGATGGTAATCTTTTCTGTTTAACTCGCAATGCTAATCACCGTTTGCAGCCTTTGTAAAAGTGCATAATGGACCTCTTACTGGACCTCTTACTGGACCTTTCTCATCTATTTCCCTGTCCTTCCTCCCTTCTTTGCTCCATTTCCTTATCTCCTGTCCCCCGGTGTGTGGACCTTTCCCTGACCTCTCAGAACCCAGCATCCTGGAGAGACTTGGACGACGCCCACTCGACACCCTCGGTAGGGACCCCGGGCCCGTCCAGTGGGGGACACGTCTCTCAGAGTGGAGACAACACAAGTGAACTCGGTAAGAGACCGCCGAGCTTTCCTCCACATAAAAGCTTTTGACTTTTCCGTCATCCTGCCGCCATTATTTTATTCATCGCTCGATCTAAACACCATCCTGATTCCTTGAGAAGTAATACAAATTAAAGTCATACAGGAGGACTGAATACTTACTTGATCCTTATACAAAACATCACTTGTACATGGTGTAGAAAGTACTGTTGCCAAACACAGTGGTAGGACATTTCTGTAGTGTATTGTGGTTTCTTGCACTTGTATTTTCTTGTAGTGGTAGTACTTGTGATACTCAAAAAGTTTGTCAGTGGTTTTGATTGAAACTTTTATTAGTAGATTGCACAATACAGTACATATTCCGTACAATTGACCACTAAATGGTAACACCCGAATACGTTTTTCAACTTGTGGGTCCACTTTAATCAATTCATGGTGATGTTGTGGTTGGATTCATATTCAACATTTCAAGTACACTTGATGACAAACACCTCCATTTTGCTGTCATGTGACCACATCGCATTCTCCTTGTGGTTTTGTGTGACGTACTCATTGAAGTGTTGATTGTCAAACTTGTAGTCCATTCTAGTCTTGTGCAGGTCTACAATTGGGACATATTTGACTGCTTTTTGGTCTTGCCCATGATGGTGTAGAGCAGGGAAGTCCCAAGTTTTTGATGGTTTTCAAGCTCTGGCTTCTCCTTGGCACTAACCAAAGACTGCACTGTATTTATTTGCTGAGTAGACGTGTAGCGCCATAAACACTGTGTGTCTATCGGTACGGCTCTATAGCAAACCAAAGCTTCTGTACTGAAAAATCTGGTTACAAATGTACAGTATATATACCTGATACGGCCCGCCAGCATCCAAAATCCGGCCCGCGGGAAGTCCCAAGCTTTAAAAAGTAAAACATAAAAAATAAAAATAAAAATAAAAATAATATTTTTTATTATTATTTTTAAAAATATGTCCTTTTTTATCAATTTTCTACCGCTTTTTACTGTCGGTGTCCTAGCCGCTCAGGCAAATCATTTTGTCTAAAAATGCATTTTAGGAGACACCGAGAGTAACAAGCGGTAGAAAATGGATTACAAAGGACAGATTTAAAAAAAATATAATAACAAAAATAAAAACAAATAAAATAAAAATTAACTTGGGACTTCCTGCGGGCCGGATTTTGGAAGTTTAAAAAAATAAATTAATGTTTTTTAAAATTTGTTATTATTTTTTTAAATCTGTCCTTTCTAATCCATTTTCTACCGCTAGTTACTCTCTGTGTCTCCTAGTCGCTCAGGTAAATCATATTGTCTAAAAATGCATTTTCCCATCGATAACGGGACATCATCGCGCTCGGAATGTATATATACATATATATATATATATATATATATACATACATACATAAGGCCCGGCCCCCAGCCAATTTTTTTTAACCCAATTCGGCCCCAGTGTCAAAAAGTTTGGGGAACCCTGGTGTAGAGATTTGAATGAAGAGTGTTTGTGTGACAGGTGTATTTTGTACATGTGTGTGGATGGTTGTCTATCTGTGTTGGCCCTGCGATGAAGTTGCGACTTGCGCAGGGTGTACCCCACCTTCCACCTGCGTGCAGCTGGGATAGGCTCCAGCATTCCCCGCGACCCCAGGAGGAATGAGCAGCAGAAAATAGATGGATGGATTGAGTTGAAATTAAGAGTACTTTCTTAAAAGAGACACGACTCATGTGTGTTTTTCATGAGTACACAACTACTTTGTTGTGTTTTTCTGTAGCTCATGGGTCTTCATACTTGAATACATTCTGTGCATTAACCTCTTAAACCCTTGAGAAACTTGTTAGAAAAAAAAAAAAATACAGTACAGGCCAAAAGTTTGGACACACCTTTTCATTCAATGTGTTTTCTTGATTTTCATGACTATTTACATTGTAGTTTGTCACTGAAGGCATCAAAACTATGAATGGACACATGTGGAGTTACGTACTTAACAAAAAAAGGTGAAATTACTGAAAACTTGTTTTATATTCTAGTTTCTTCAAAATAGCCACCCTTTGCTCTGATTGCTTTTTTGCACACTCTTGGGATTCTCTCGATGAGCTTCAAGATGTAGTCACATGGGAGGGTTTTCACTTCACAGGTGTCATAGTTTTGATGCTTTCAGTGACAATCTACAATGTAAATAGTCATGACAATAAAGAAAATGCATTGAAATGAGAAGGTGTGTCCAAACTTTGGGCATTTGGCCTGTACTGTATATATATATATATAGTCAAGGTTTAAAGCGGAATATACGTTAGGTCAGGAAAAAACACAGAGGCTATATCATCCCTACAAGCCTGTTTCGCAGGTTTCCCTTAAAATCCCCTGACGAGCAGGGAATATATATATATATATATACTTTTTTGCACACTCTTGGCATTCTCTCGATGAGCTTCAAGAAGTAGTCGCCTGAAAGGGCTTTCATTTTTTTAATTTTCATGACTATTTACATCGTAGATTGTCCCTGAAGGCATCAAAACTATGACACCGTGAAGTGAAAACCCTTTCAGGTGACTACCACTTAAAGGCCTACTGAAACCCACTACTACCGACCACGCAGTCTGATAGTTTATATATCAATGATGAAATCTTAACATTGAAACACATGCCAATACGGCCGGGTTAACTTATAAAGTGCAATTTTAAAATTCCCGCCACATTTCCGGTTGAAAAACTCCTTTGGATATGATTTATGCGCGTGACGTCACAAAATCCATGGAAGTGGTTGTACCCCATCGACCCGATACAAAAACCTCTTGTTTTCTTCGACAAAATTCCACAGTATTCTGGATATCTGTGTTGGTGAATCTTTTGCAATTTGTTTAATGAACAATGGAGGCTGCAAAGAAGAACGTTGTTGGTGGGATCGATCGGTGTATTAGCGGCTAAGTACAATACTTACAGCAACACAACAAGGACTACTTACTTAGCAGACGCCTAGCCGATGCTTGCCGCCAAACCCACGGATGAAGTCCTTCGTCGCGCCGTCGATCGCTGGAACGCAGGTGAGCACGGCTGTTGATGGGAAGATGAGGCCTGGCTGGCGTAGGTGGAGCGCTAATGTTTTTATTATAGTTCTGTGAGGTCCGGTTGCTAAGTTGCTAAATTAGCCTTAGCGTTGTTAGCAACAGCATTGTTAAGCCTTACCAGGCTGAGAATTTTTAACCGTGTAGTTACATGTACATGGTTTAATAGTATTGTTGATCTTCTGTCTATCCTTCCAGTCAGGGGTTTATTTCTTTTGTTTCTATCTTCATTTGAGAACGATGCTATCACGTTAGCTCAGTAGCTAAGTGTGTCACCGATGTATTGTCGTGGAGATAAAAGTCACTTTAAATGTCCATTTCGCGTGCTCGACTCTCATTTTCAAGAGGATATAGTATCCGAGGTGGTTTAAAATACAAATCTGTGATCCACAATAGAAAAAGGAGAGAGTGTGGAATCCAATGAGCCAGCTTGTACCTAAGTTACGGTCAGAGCGAAAAAAGATACGTCCATCACTGCCTCTCTAGTCCTTCACTGTAACGTTCCTCATCTACGAATCTTTCATCCTCGCTCAAATTAATGGGGTAATCGTCGCTTTGTCGCTCCGAATCTCTCGCTCCATTGTAAACAACGGGGAATTGTGAGGAATACTAGCTCCTGTGACGTCACGCTACTTCCGGTACAGGCAAGGCTTTTTTTATCAGGGAGCAAAAGTTGCGAACTTTATCGTCGATTTTCTCTACTAAATCCTTTCAGCAAAAATATGGCAATATCGCAAAATGATCAAGTATGACACATATAATGGATCTGCTATTCCCGTTTAAATAAAAAAAAAAAATCATTTCAGTAGGCCTTTAAAGCTCATCCAGAGAATGCCAAGAGTGTGCAAAGCAGTAATCAGATTAAAGGGTGGCTATTTTGAAGAAACTACAATATAAAACATGTTTTCAGTTATTTCACCTTTTTTTTTTGTTAAGTACATAACTCCACATGTGTTCATTCATAGTTTTGATGCCTTCAGTGACAATCTACAATGTGAATAGTCATGAAAATAAAGAAAACCCATTGAATGAGGAGAAAGTGTGTCCAACCTTTTGACCTGTACTGCATATATACAACAAAATAAATTATATTTGTGTATGTTTTTACACGGTCAATATATGCAAACATATCAAAACAAAACATCCAAGCTTTGCATTATATTGTAGGTGGAACAAGCATGTTATTGTAATATTTACAAATATATCTCATTAACATTAAATATAGTTTATTTTTTATAATATGCCAATTAGGGATGTCCGATAAATGCGTTAAAATGTAATATCGGAAATTATCGGTATCGGTTTTTTATTATCTGTATCGTTTTTTTAAATTTATTTATTTGTTTTTTTTTATTAAATCAACATAAAAAACACAAGATACACTTACAATTAGTGCACCAACCCAAAAAACCTCCCTCCCCCCATTTCTTTCTGTTATCAATATATTCTGGTTCCTACATTATATATCAATATATATCAATACAGTCTGCAAGGGATACAGTCTGTAAGCACACATGATTGTGCGTGCTGCTGGTCCACTAATAGTACTAACCTTTAACACTCCATTTTACTCATTTTCATTAATTACTAGTTTCAATGTAACTGTTTTTATATTGTTTTACTTTCTTTTTTATTCAAGAAAATGTTTTTAATTTAGTTATCTTATTTTATTATTTTTTTTAAAAAGTACCTTATCTTCACCATACCTGGTTGTCCAAATTAGGCATAATAATGTGTTAATTCCACGACTGCATATATCGGTTGATATCGGTATCGGTTGATATCGGTATCGGTAATTAAAGAGTTGGACAATATCGGAATATCGGATATCGGCAATAAGCCATTATCGGACATCCCTAATGCCAATATAAACTGGCTGGGGCACAAAAAAAACGTCACAAATTCCTGCTGTAGATGAGCATTCCGTCTCTTTCTTTGGGTCAGAATTGAAGCTAAATGTTAATTGGTGAAGAGCACTGACATAAGAGGGATCAAGAGATGTTTTGCTGTTCGTCTGTGGCACTTTTTGTCATAACCGATGTGCTAATTGCTAATTGTTTTTGTTTTTCTCCCCTTTGGGCCAAGTAAAAATAGCACAGGCTTTAAAGTGACTTTCCACCGTGTGCCCATCAGGCATCAGTGAACAGAGCAGTGGCCAGAACAATAGGGAGGATGCTTCGCAAGACAACAGAAACTGAGAGGATTAAGAAGACAATCAGAAGCATATCAATATATCTTTTTTTTTTTAAAGCATATTTCTCACCTTCAACATGGGAAGAGTTTGTGGATGCTGCTAACTTCGCCGGTGGAAGTTTTATGTGGGCAAAGGCTTTTTTTTTAGATAACAGTGGGGGGGAAAAAACTCAAGGTCCATGGCCTTTTGACCTAAGAAAGAATACATTGAGGATGGGGGTGCACCAAGCCCCCCGTGGGGATGCAAGGACAGAGCATTTTTATGTATGAGGAACAAAGGGAGAGCGGAGAGCAGAATGATCAGAGTTGTGGTTGCTGCAGCGGGGCTGGCTGCATGATACCTGCTGAGGCTCCCTGGGCTTGGGCTTTAGTTCCTGGCTGGGACACAAGGAATCAAACACGACATGAGAAGAGAAAAACTACCCTTGAATAAGGCATCCATGGACTTCTTCTTGGTATTGTCTTTAATGGAAGGACACGTTTTCAAATAACCGGGTCACATTTAAACCGACCAGCGTCCATGTTTTCCAAAAACACGTGTTTCCTCCCACTGTGTTGTTAAAACAATCCCAGCTAATGTGTCACTTTCAGCATCTGAAGTGAAGTGCATTATATTTATATAGCGCTTTTCTCTAGTGACTCAAAGCGCTTCACATAGTGAAACCTTCTCTAAGTTCCATTTAAACCAGTGTGGGTGGCATTAGGAGCAGGTGGGATGGCGGAATTGGGGATCGATCCTGGAACCCTTAAGTTGCTGGCCCAGCTGCTCTACCAACCAAGCCACGCCACACCAAATCATATGCCATGTTACCTTTGTCCAATCAGAGGCCTGGATAATTAACCACAACTGACTTGGTAACGTTATAAATACCGATGGGTACCTTTAACATTTAAAACAACACGGTACCAAGTCCTGGTGCCTGGGGATCAATATCGGTACTCAATGGTACCAATTGTTGGTACTTCTGTGTGTTCATGTGGAAATCAATTTTGATTTGTTTAATAACAAAATCATGTTTTTTACTATTTAATACGGGGGTCCCCAAACTTTTTGACCCAGGGGCCTGATTGAGTTAACAAATGTGGCCAGGGGCCGGGCTATATATATATATATATATATATATATATATATATATATATATATATATATATATATATATATATATATATATATATATATATATATATATATATATATATATATATATATATATATATATATATATATATATATATATATATATATATATATATATATATATATATATATATATATATATATATATATATATTTGGTGTCATTGCAGATTACACTACTTTTTCATCATATGTCCACTGATGTTTAAAAACTGTACACTCGGAGTCTATTTTACTTTTCCCCAACGATTTCGCCATTTGTTTTCCTCGTGCACTAATTAACTGAAAGAGCGAACACTTTCAGTGTTCCGCACGCTCGCCTGACGCCGTGATGATGTCACATTATCGATGGGAAGATGCATTTCAAGACAATATGATTTGCCTAAGCTGCTCGGAGACCCTGAGAGTAACAAGCGGTAGAACAATGATTAAAGGATGGGCTAGAAAGGACAAATTAAAAAAATAATCATTAAAAAATATATATGTATTTTTTCTTTTACTCGGGACTACCGGCAGGCCCGCAGGCCCGCGGGCCGTAGTTTGGGGACCCCTGATTTAATATTTAACAGTGAGCTCATAATGATAACTGTCCTATCAAGTGGTTGGATTTTGTTTTCTTACACTCTTGAGTCTCATCTAAAATCAGTAGGCATTCTAATCAGTTTGTCCTCGGAGGAAGTCGTCTTTGCCATTAAGTTGAATGTGCCAGGCTTCTTTTTTGTTGAGTCTGACAAAGATTTTATAGAGTAAATATTCTACATACAGTATTACACATCAGCTGTCTGATTATAACATGCATCTTAGTAAATTAGCATCGAGCTCGTGCATTTACAAAAATGGAGCCTTACTTTTGAGCGCTTTCTATCCAGCCACGCTTGCTTTGTTGGAATGTACAATTGTACGGACCGTCCGGCTGAGTCCGCTATGAGTGCTTGAGAGCTTGTTTGCCTGGCAAGTGATTGAGTTGGTGCAGAGTCTGCAACCGGATGTGACGTCACGTGCAACAACGGTATTAACATATGGTGTCGTTTGATTTGACTTCATACGGTGCACGGTAGTACAGTACAGACTGAATTTAGTCGGTGGCTATAAAAGTACAGAATCTGTTACCCATCCCTACTTCAATACAGTGATGTATATATATATATGGGACTTGGTTGACAAATGTGTGTTAGCACTTCTCTTTCACCGAGATGGTCTACTTAACAATTAGACATCATGGTTACTGCACAGGTGGGCATTAGGTTGGTTTACAATACCGCAGTTTTGGTGGAGGGTATAATAAGTATGTTGACTGCAGGAAAGCCCATGATAACTATCACCCACAGTTGAAAGTCAATTTCTGTACCATAATTTGTCTCCAAAGGCACTGCTCAGGGCAGACAGCTTGTTTGCCGCTGTTTGACGCTGTTTGCTGATGTCATCGTTATGATGGAGTGATCCATGGTGCTGGGGTTATGGTATGAGCAAAAATACAGGTGCCTTTTATTGATGGCATTTTGAATGTGCAGCGATACCGCGATGGGATCCTGAGGCGCGTTGTTGTACCATTCATCCACGAGCATCACCTAATGTTGCAGCGTGATAATGCAAGGGTGCTCCACTTCCTGCTTCACACAACTGTTAACAACATTTTTAAAAATAATGTTTTCTCCACAAAGGCGAAGTGCTTACTAAGACAGATTTAGACAGATTGATTCAATATTCATTGTGTGTGCGTAGAATCATGTTTACATCTCTGCGGTTCAGGTCCTAAAAAATGGGGGCAAAAACAAAAGTAATGAAATTAATTGGGTTGATTTAAAAAAAATAAAAAATCATTTGGTTACTTAATTTGATCTGGTATTAGTTGAATGATAATTGATAATTGTTTGATTCGAACAACACAAATTAGATTCATTTTAGTTCATAAACAACTGATTTGTATTGTCCAAACCACAGGTGTCAAACTCAAGGCCCGGGGGCCTGATCTGGCCCGTGACATAATTTAATCTGGCCCGCAAACACCTGGAAATGATAAGTGTCAATAAACTACTTAATATCTTCTCACTAAATGTAATACATTGTTTTTCATTTTGACAGAAAACATTTATGTACTGCTTGAAATTGCACACCTTTTAAACTTTAATAGTATCCATTCTTGTAACAAATATTACAGTATATTATCATAATTTCCCAACATGTTTTTGTCTAAATAAAAATACTTAACTTTACAGCAAACTAAACATCAAATTAATAAAAATGACAATAATTATTATGGTGTTCTTTACAGCATATTACGGTAAATTGGAAAAAAAACTGCTGTTTTGTGCGTTAAAATTCTGTTGACTGAGCTGCCAGTTTTTGACTGTAAAATCTACAGTAGTTGTTTTTAACGGTGTATTACTGTAAATGGAAAGATGGTACATTTGTTTTCACGGTAGAAAAACTAGCAGCTAAGTTGCCAGAATAAAAAAAAACTTTTACAGTTTTTCCATGAACAATATAATGTTGTAAAAACACAACAAATCTGGCAACTAAGCTGTCAGTTTTTCCCCTAACCCCCACTCCCCCAAAAAAAACAGTTTTACTGTTTTTCCATTTACCGTAAAATGATGTAAAAAAAAACACACTATATTTTACAGTAAAATGTTGTAAATGTAAAGTTTTTACTGTAAAATCAACAGTCTACTTAAAACAATTTATGGAATGGATTGAGCAAAGAAATCAAACAATGTACTAATTCAATCCACTTCAAGAAACTCTTCAAACTTAAAGTGTTTACAAAGTACAAAGAAGAAGAACCATGATAAACATTCTGAATTTATTTCATCCATCCATTCATTTTCTAGATAATCTTACTCATCTCACTATATGAAATATAACTTACTTCACCAATTATTATTTATTTATTTATTTTTATTGTTTTTACTTATTGAGTATATTGTGAATAAATTGAGAACAGGAAGTGAACAAACGTTTTAGCAACTGCTATGTAAAGGAAAAGGGGTAGGATTAAATAAGCTCTGCTTCTTCATACTCCTTTTCGAACATGTTGAATAGAGACACTGGAAATTGTGATGTATCATGTTGTATGCACGCATGTTCGGAAAAGACTTAAACTCAAACTCAATTTATATAATTAATAATGAAATCCAGAAGCAAATTCATACATTATTGGCTGTTACAAGCGGCCCTCTGATGGCAGCCATAACTGTCATGTGGCCCTCAATGAAAACCAGTTTGACCTCCCTGGTCAAACAATAATGCATGTATTTTTTAAAATACATAAATACTTTATTAGAAAATATTGAAATGCCTAATTTAATGACTAATTGTTACCCATTAGATAATCACTTTAATAAAATTTACTTTCTTAAAAAAAAGAAAAAAAAAGATTGATTTAATAGTCATTTAAATAATTTATTTTGATTTAATTTAAAAATAAAATATCCATCCATCCATCCAACATATCTTACAAAAAATAACCATTTGATTCCATAAATGTATTGTCCTGCAAGTGCAACAAACAACAACATAAAAAAACTAGTATGCCCCATTCCTGTTTAACAACCTTACTGTAAAAAAAAAAAGAAAGACTAAAAGAAACAATACATAAGTGATGCGTCACGGTTTGAAACCAAGTTTGTGGTTGTGTCAGTGGGTTTGATTCCCAACCAACCACAGCAAAATGATCCCACGGCGGTTTGGCTTTCTGCTCCGCGTCTTCTCAGCCTTGGCGTGTTGCCTTGTAAGCTGTGTGATATGCAGAGGCCTCGCTTTGATAGCTCAACCCCCAGGGTGACTGCCAGTGACCACAGCTCGGGGCTGAGGTATCCCAGGAATGTCTGGAAGGGGTCTGGGGGAGGACGAGGGTGAATCCTCAAATGACCATCACAAAGAGGTGGATAAAACAAAAGGTGAAGAAGGAGCATCTCTCAAAGATCCTCTGCACCAGTGCTGAAAAATGTCATGTGAAGAACAGGATGTGTGGATTTTTTTTTGTCAGACTCAAAAGTCCGGATGACGGAATGTTTCACGGTAGGGGGGCCCGCCTGCAGGTGACATCATTGCTTTTATGAAAGGAGAACCCCTCTTTTGCAAATGACATGTTGTGGGAGTTCTAAACAGGAAGGGGGTCCGTGAGAATGAAGCCTGTCAGACGTGGACAGGAAAGAAAAAGGTGTTTGGACGTCACATTTTTATTCGCTTAGGTCAGGGGTCGGCAACCAAAAACGTTGAAAGAGCCATATTGGACCAAAAATACAAAAAAAATATCTGTCTTGATCCGCAAAAAATGAAATGCCTTATATAAGTGTTATAATGAAGGCAACACATGATGTAAGTGTCTATATTAGCTATAATAGCCTACTATCAAAAGGACTTAATAAGTCTTATAATGAAGGCAACACATGACGTAAGTGTCTATATTAGCTATAATAGCCTACTATCAAAATGACTATGTGTTGCATGCTGAAGCAAATCTTCGTTGACAGAAATGTAATATTTGCTCTACACCTTTTTACAACATTACAAACCATTAGTAAATCAGAGGCTACTCAGAAGGTGAGATAACTCCTGGAAGTTACTGGCTTAGAATGACCAAAGGTATAGATGTGTGTGTCCAAGTTAAAGGAAACGGCAGACTTTTAATAGATGTATTACAATCTTTGGCAAGCTCAGTAATTTTTGCTGTGGTCTGGAACAACATGGCACACAAACAACTATCTGAAATGCAGCCAATATTGCATACAGATAATGTGTCATGAAACATGCACAGTTAATTATATACACAGAGGATACAAGTAAAGGATATTAAATGAGCTCAAATATACCTACAAAGGAGGCATAATGATGCAATATGTACATACATCTAGCCTAAATAGCATGTTAGCATCGATTAGCTTGCACTGACGAAATATGCCTAATTAGCACTCCAACAAGTCAATAACATCAACAAAGCGCACTTTTGTGCATTAACTGTACAAAGTATTTCAATGGTTGGAATCTGCGCTTTTGAGTGTTGTACGAGTTATTACGGTAATCTACGTCACAGCAGCTCAGACCAGGAACAAAGCAGAGTGGGTGGGGTTTGTTTTCAAACGCATGTGTCAGGAACAGATGCGGAAGCAAGATTTTTACAACAAATTTCTGCATTAAAGTGATAATATATCATATTGTAGGTGTTTATTACCCTTGTTTGTTACATTTTTGTGGTGTTTTGCTTGATTGTAAAATATGTCTATCGAGGAGCTGGGAAGTAAAAGAGGAGTGATGTTCATATGTTGTTAATATTCAGTGTTTTATTGTTCATAGTTAATATTGTAAATCCCACCTTCTTTATTTTCATGTAAAATACTGTAAAATTCAATTCCATTTTTTTGAGGTGGTCTGTCATAGAATTGTAGAATTCTATCGGGGACGGCGTGGCGCAGTTGGGAGAGTGGCTGTGCCAGCAACCTGAGGGTTTCTAGTTCAATCCCCACCTTCTACCATCCTAGTCACGTCTGTTGTGTCCTTGGGCAAGACACTTCACCCTTGCTCCTGATGGGTCCTGGTTAGCGCCTTGCATGGCAGCTCCTGCCATCAGTGTGTGAATGTGTGTGTGAATGTGGAAATAGTGTCAAAGCGCTTTGAGTTCCTTAAAAAGGTAGAAAAGCACTACACAAGTATAACCCATTTACCATCTATCGGACATTGGGACTTTTGGTATTAGTGTTCCTGAAAAAAAGGACCCAAACACGCATACTGTACAGCAGGTCTTTACAGCTAAATGTGTATATATCATTTATACACACATACAGATTGGCCCCCCAGACACATTTTTTCTCTCAATGTGGCCCCCGAGTCAAAATATTTGCCCATCTCTGTTGTAGGAAGTGAGCATGTTTTCCCACTTGTTGTTTATATTCAGACAAGGAAAGCACAAAAATACTGTAGCATTCATAGCTGTGGCAATCATGTGACTTCCAACGTAGATGGAACGCGGCATAAGAATGGTGATGATCGCTCCTTTAATTATGTCCACCTGCCTCGCTGCCCCACCCTGAGTCACCAAACCGATATGTTTGACGTGAATGAAAACAAGAACTGAATAAAATAAGTGTGATTTGTTTATGTTTGTATGACAGGGAGACAAAAATAATCACTCTCTTATCTTTATTGCTTGTTTTTTAGCCAACATTTTTTTAATAACAAAAACAGCTGTGTATGTGAATGATCACTTAGACTTAGACTTAGACTTCCTTTTATTGTCATTGAAATTTGAATTTTACAGTACAGATAAGAACAAGATTGCGTTGATTAGCTCATGGTAGTACAGGATAAAAGAGCAATAAGGTGCAGATATAAATACATAGATTACTGTACAGATAAATATATTGCACTTTTGCATATGCTTCCACGTTTGCGGATGTATGTTATATTGTCTTTATATTCCAGCGAGTTAATCCATTTTTTGGGGGAATTGAGGGGATTATTATGATGCGTTCAAGAGTCTTATGGCCTGAGGGAAGGAGCTGTTACAGAACCTGGAGGTTCTGCTACTTCATTTTAGCTTGTGATTTAGTGGTATTTCCAAATTATGTGACGTCCCAATGAAGAAACACAAAGTTGGACCCTGAAAGGGACAAGCGGTATAAAATGGATGGATGGATGGATGGATGGATGGAGAAGGACACAGGAACGCCTAATGGATACTGTATGTCATTTCTCCTTACATACTGACAATTTTATGTCATTTAATGAGAGGTTATGTCAGTAAGTAGGATATTGTTTAGTTCTTCTTTATCTTTTGATAAGTATTGCCTTTTCCTTTTCCCTTATCCTAACCCCAACCAACCCCTTACTTTGACTAGCTTTCCTTAGATGGCTTACCGTATTTTCTGGACCATAGGGCGCACCGGATTATAAGGCACACTACCGAGGAGTGGGTCTATTTAGGTCTTTCAGACAAAAGGCGCACCGGATTATAAGGCACATTAAAGGGGTGATATTATAATTTTTTTTTCTAAATGTAAAACACTTCCTTGTGGTCTACATAACATGTAATGGTGGTTCTTTGGTCAAAGTGTTGCATAGATTATGTTTTACAGATCATCTTCAAGTCGCTTTCTGACAGTCGCTTCAGGATGCGCCGTTTTGTGGGCGGTCTTATTTACGTGGCTCACCTTCGACAGCGTCTTCTCCCCGTCATCTTTGTTGCAGCGGTGTAGCGTGCAAGGATGGGAGTGGAAGAAGTGTCAAAAGATGGAGCTAACTGTTTTAATGACATTCAGACTTTACTTAAATTAATAACGGAGCAGCATCTCCTCATCCGTGGCTCACTAGTGCAACATCAACGCCGGAATTGTGTCCTGTGAAAAATAACTCTCTAATAACTAAAGTTCCTTTGGTGAATTAAATAAACTCACTACACTGGTAGTTTTTAGCGCTTCCATAGCGAGATATAAGTTACAACTTTACACTACTTTATATTAGAAATGGCAACAGCAGAGGGTGAATGTCCCATAACAAGAAGATAGAGAAAAAAAAGAAGCCTATTGACTACGGAATCGGCACGTACTACAGTGGCGGACGTGCAGAAATTTTCAGGACTTATGCAGATCTCAAATACACATCAGCAGGTACCGGAAGGTAAGAAAAGTTGGTTTTGCATAATATTGCATTAATAATAAGCATTTTGCAGTCCTTATACACACCATACTAATACTTGTATCTCTGACTAAGTTAGTCATAATGGGCCAACAATCCATCAAGTGGTGTGGCTTCAAAGTCATACTAAAACATTTTGACAGATTTTTGAGTGCCGTGTGTAATGTTCTTTATTTTCAATGGAACATTTAAAGTTTTGGTGCCGTCATTTTGCAGTCTACATGTATCTCTTATGTGTGACTACCATCTACTGGTCACACTTATCACTATACCATGTACTAAATAAAATTGCTTCAAGGTCAGTAAGCATAACCAGAATTATGGCGTACATTAGGCGCACGGTGTTATAAGGAGCACTGTCGATTTTTGAGAAAATGAAAGGATTTTAAATGCGCCTTATAGTCCGCAAAATATGGTACTTTAGTTCCACGCAACCTGTGCAGACTGAAGATCCTAGTTTGAAAGTCTGGTCAGATGTTAAGAAGGGGGCGTTGCAGTCTGCAAACCCTTACCCCCATGAGAGTGGCCATTTGTGGCCACAGTTGGAGTTGGCCAAAGTTGAGTACAGATCGTATTCATGTTAACAGTCCTGATAGGTTTCGTAAACAACACTTATGTGGAACGGATCTACAAGCCAGGTCAGGAAGATGTCAAATAAACTGTAAATACTGGCTAAAACCTACAGTACTCATAGTGAAAAGCGGAAAATGACTGGCAATATAAAACACAACTTTGTATGGAAGCTAGGGAAGTAGTAATCAGACCATTTTCATTAATACATTGCTTATTAACAACAGAAGTTGTTTCGGGGCACTTTTAAAGCACCTGCATCCGAGACAAGGAACAATTCCTTGTAGGACCCAAAACCCAAACTCTGAGGTGTGGCCCTCAAGAGAAAATCATCAGGAAAAAATCTTTCTGGTTTGAATCCAGGGTTCCACCTGCCTCATTGCTGCATTCCCAATGACTAAACAAAAATCCCTGCAAAACAAAACATAAGCAAGATTACAGAAAAAAGAAGGCAGAAGCAGGAATACAACATTAAAAGCACAACACCAATCAGCACCACTGTGCATTAATTCATAGAATGCCACCTCAGTGACAAATGAAGGGACTTTTCTTAAAATACTCTCAAAAGAGGAATACATATAATGGATATATGCAGCACATAATTGACCAAAAGCTAAGTATACAGAATCTTCACATAAATCAGACCTGGGCAAAACACATGCGGCCCATTAAGATTTTCAATCCGGCCCACCGGACGTTCTACATAATTTTTTTTAGACCTTTAACATCAAAACTGTCGCCGCCATTATGATGTGCAGTGCTGTTTTTAAATGACCGTAAGTCTTGAACTATACAAAGTATTTCAGTGGTTGAAATCTGCACTTTTGGGTGTTACATGAGTTATTACGGTAATCTACATCACAGCAGCTCAGACCAGGAACAAAGCAGAGTGGGCGGGGTTTGTTTTCAGAGCAGCCAGCCCAAAACGCATGTGTCAGGAACAGATGCGGAAGCAAATTTGTACAACACATTTTTGCATAAAAGTGATAATATATCATATTGTAGATGTTTATTGCCCTTTGCATTCATATTTTGCTGTTTGTTAAATTTTTGTTATATTTTGCTTGATTGTAAAATACACAACTATGGAGGAGCTGGTCTGAGAAGTAAAAGAGGAGCGATGTTCATATGTTGTTAATATTCAGTGTTTTATTGTTCATAGTTAATATTGTAAATTCCACTTTCTTTATTTTCATGTACATTTTGGGTGTCCCATTTAGTTTAAACTGTAAAATTCCATTCCGTTTTTTGAGGTGGTCTGTCATAACGTTTTTAGAACTCTATCGGACGTTGTGACTTTTGGTATTAGTGTTCCTGAAAAGAAGGGACCCTAACACTCATACTGTACAGCAGATTTTTACAGCTAGATGTGTATTTATCATTTATACACACATACACCTTGGCCCCCCACATTTTTTCGCTCAATGAGGCCCCCCCTTTTAAAAATATTTGCCCAGCTCCGACATAAGACAACAAAAATATACACTATATTGCCAAAAGTTTTTGGCCGCCCATCCAAATGAAGAGAATCAGGTGTCCTAATCATTTGGCCAGGCCACAGGTGTATAATATCAAGCACTTAGGCATGGAGACTGTTTCTACAAACATTTGTGAAAGAATGGGACACTTTTAGTGATGAAGTGAAGTGAATTGTATTTATATAGCACTTTTCTCCAGTGACTCATTGTTGATTGTCATGTCATGTACGGATGTACTTTGTGGACGCCGTAAGTTTTTGCTGTCGTCCAGCATTCTTTTTCTGTTTACTTTGGAGCCAGTTCAGTTTTACTTTCGTTTTGCATAGCCATTGCCTTTTCCTTTCGTTTATTTTTGGTTTTAGCATTACATACCTTTTTACCTGCACACTGCCTCCCGCTGTGGTCTGTATATTGGGATCACAACAAACCATCCAAGTCTCACCCGACACATTCCGACTTTTACAAAGCAATTAAGTACCTGCAACCACCTACTGACATGGAGTATTATGAGGTTACCCTGCCGAGTTTTACACAGCAAAGACACTAAACAATGGTACATTATTTGCAGATTATAATTATTGACTTGCAAAAAATATTTTTTTGACCAATTAGGTGAAGTTGCATAATTTCCCATGGCACACCAAACCATATCTCACGGCACACTAGTGTGCCGCGGCACAGTGGTTGAAAAACACTGCTCTAGAGCAGTGGAGATGTGTTCTCTGGACTGATGAGTCACGCTTTTCCATCTAGCAATCTGATGGACCAGTCTGGGTTTGGAGGTTGCCAGGAGAACGGTAAATTTCGAACTGCATTGTGCCGAGTGTGAAATTTGGTGGAGGAGGAATTATGGTGTGGGGTTTTTTTTCAGGAGTTGGGCTTGGCCCCTTAGTTCCAGTGAAAGGAACTTTGAATGCTCCAGGGGAAAAAAAGCAGCTGCAATAGAAAAATAAACCAAAAAATAAATGTGGCGCGCAGCATTTCAGCTGGCACAAATACATCGAAACAGTCGATAGAGGGTTCACAAAAATTCAACAAAATACTAAACAAAACAAATAAAATGACAGATTTAGACGCGGTACGTCTTCTTATTGCAATTGCTGTGCTTAAGAATGCTACTAATCAGAAAGCAGTTGCAGGTGTACCTTATTGCTCCATCCCACACCAGAAGTAAGGAGATCTCAGGGGGAAGTACGAAATAATGGAATGTTCCACTATTTTCATTATCTGTAGCTTTATGAATCAAGGACAATAATTGGACTCGTAAAGAAAATCAACATCTAGAGATGTTTTCTATATTTTTGATATTTATTTACTGCTGTCAGTTTGCGTGCATGCTGGATTGGACTTCCGAGGCAATGATCACGTTCCTCACATGGAGGTGTTCCCCAGGACTTGCAAAAAATAGGTGTGCTCCACAGGCATCATGTCTAAAGGGGAGGAGCTATGTGCTGTCACCGATGATTGATCAGGGACCTGCTGAGCTCATTACACACACCGTGCTGGCCTTGCATCACTCATGCAAATGCTGTGCAGCAATCAGTCCTGCTTGCTGCTCTCGCTTTGTCTTTTGGACACATCTTCCCCTGGCTGATCTTTACTCAACGGCATCTTCTCAAATGAGTCAAACCAATACATCTCTAACGCTTTCAACAGAGCAATCACAGGGACACATTTTCTCCGGCAATGAAGTCAAATAATACTACAACACCTCCACTAATAAACAAACATGTTGTTTTTCTTGCCTAATCTTCACTGATTATGCAATAGTTATTTTTTTGGAGAGGGATAAGCGGTAAAAAAAATGGATGGATGAATGGATGTTTTTGTTCTTGTTTTCTTCCAAAAGTGGTCAAAATATAAAATATGAATACCGGTACTTTTTAGAACACAGGTGTCAAACTCAAGGCCCGGGGGCCAGATCTGGCCCGCGACATAATTTTATTTGGCCCGCAAACACCTGGAGATGATAAGTGTCAATAAACTACTTAATATTTTCACACTAAATGTAATACATTTGTTTCATTTTGACAGAAAAAATATATGTACTGCTTGAAATTGCACACATTATAAACTTTAATAGTATCCAATATTGCAACACATATTACAGTATATTATCATACTTTCCCAACATGTTTTTGTCTAAATAAAAATACTTAACTTTGCGGAAAACTAACCATCCAATTAATACAAATGACGATAATTGTTATGGTGTTCTTTACAGCATATTACGGTAAATTGAAAAAAACTCCTGTTTTTTTGTGTTAAAATTCTGTTGACTGAGCTGCCAGTTTTTGACTGTAAAATCTATGGTTGTTGTTTTTAACGGTGTATTACTGTAAATGGAAAGATGGTACATTTGTTTTTACGGTAGAAAAACTGGCAGCTAAGTTGGCAAAATAAAAAAATAACTTTTACTGTTTTTCCATTAACAATATAGTGTTGTAAAAAACAATGTAAATTTAACACAAAAATTCAGGCAACTAAGCTGCCAGCTTTTCCCGTAAACCCCCCAAAAAACAGTGGTACTCTTTTTCCAGTTACCATAAAATGTTTTACAAAAAACAAAAAAACACTATTTTACAGTAACATTTTCTAAATTTAAAGCTTTTACTGTAAAATTGACAGTCTACTTAAAACAATTTATATAATTAATAATGAAATCAAGTGGCAAATTCATACATTATTCGCTGTTACAAGTGGCCCTCTGATGGCAGCCATAACTGCCATGTGGCCCTCAATGAAAACCAGTTTGACATCCCTGGTTTAGAACTTTAGGTTATCTATAAACACATTTGATGATTTTTTTTTTTATAATAAACATCTTAAATAAAAAATATATGTTTTGGGCTATAGAGTGCACTGGTTTTTAAGACACATCCACCAAATTTTCTGAGAATTTTTTTTTTTTACATACAGACTATTAGCCGCAGATATATACCGGTATGAAAGATTTTGTAAATGTTTATTTACCTTAATTGTTTCCAATTGATGCCTGTCACATGGCAGTAAAACGGCTGATAAAACAAAACAGAAGTCATTGTCATGAAACCAAGTAGCTGCGAAAGCTAGCTCTCCAATCAGCTAAACATACTCAATAACTCCACGATGACATTGTGTTGAATTTGCGAAACTGAAACAATACAAGAAGAATGCCATTGTAAATTTATAATACTAACACATACCCTTGAGAACGTGTTAGGATATTTTCTAATGCTAATGTGGGGGGTATGTGGTGGAATTTCTGACCTTTGTACCATATTTTGTGTCTGTCAAAGTCCGGAAAGAGACCGAGGTCGAAAAGCATTAAGGAGGACACAACAGTAGTGGAATGTCTGCTCGTTTCTCTTTTTTCTATTCTGTACCATTGGAAGAGCATATGTGGGTTAGAGTTGAACGTATTGTCGGCCTGACCATTGTACAGATGTCCAAAACAACTGGACCTTGACACACGAGGGAAACACATAAATATCCAAGTAGACCAAGTCTATGTATGATTCGCATGATTCTCGATTCATCCAACGTCTCCGGAGACGTTGTCTGTTTGCATGGCAATTCAATCCAACCTTGTACCATTTGATTATGGGTAAATACAACTTTTGTACTAAATTCACTTTTGTTGCTGTTTAAGATTCGGACATTCCACCACATAAAATTGGCGTCACGAACAGGATAGTCTAGAACGCTGCAGGTCGATATCCGGACTCCCTCTATCTCAGGGCAGACAGAGTTGCACCACACTAACGATGCTAGCTTGACTACACTCCTGCAGACATCACACCTGGAATGGTTTGGGATATTTTTTTTTAAGACACTGAAACATAATTTTTGGGCTATAGTGCGCACTTGTTTTTAAGACACACACCAAATTTTCAGAGAAAAAAATATTTTTACATACATTAGCCGCACCAGACTATTAGCCGCAGATATATACCGGTATGAAAGATTTTTTAAATGTTTATTTACCTTAATTGTTTCCAAATGGTGCCTGTCACATGGCAGTAAAACGGCTGATAAAACAAAACAGAAGTCATCGTCATGGACCAAGTAACTGCGGAAGCTAGCTCTCTCAGCTAAACAGACTCAATAACTCCACGGTGACGTTGTGGTGAATTTACGAAACTGAAACAATACAAAAAGAATACCAATGCAAGTTGATAAAAGGGACGGCGTGGCGAAGTTGGTAGAGTGGCTGTGCCAGCAATCGGAGTGTTGCTGGTTACTGGGGTTCAATTCCCACCTTCTACCTTCCTAGTCACGTCCGTTGTGTCCTTGGGCAAGACACTTCACCCTTTGCCTCTGATGGCTGCTGGTTAGCGCCTTGCATGGCAGCTCCCGCCATCAGTGTGTGAATGTGTGTGTGAATGGGTAAATGTGGAAATAGTGTCAAAGCGCTTTGAGTACCTTGAAGGTAGAAACGCGCTATACAAGTATAACCCATTTATCATTTATAATACTAACACAGACAACTGTGAACGTGTTAGGATATTTTCTAAAGCTAACAATGCTAGCTTCATTACACTCCTGCAGACATCACACCTGGTATGGTTTATTTAGTAAGTATGAATTGTTTTAGTTATATTGTAAAACCTACAAACGTCGCTTGGAGCGATGAATGAAGAATCCTTTCAAGCAGAAATGCTATTGACGGTTATACTTCCAGTTCAAAGCACGGAACTGGAAGTGCATTTTTAACCTGCAGCACCCGCATGGAGCCATAGCACAAACAATAACACACCTTTTCGAAAACTTTTTGAAAACTATTTGTTGAATACGAAACACTATGGCTGTTAACAAAGAAAAACCCGTAAATTGGCTGCACCATTTAATAAGCCGCAGGGTTCAAATCGTTGGAAAAAAGTAGCGGCTTATAGTCCAGAAAATATGGTACAATTATCAAGTGAAAAAATGAAACAATGTAAAGTGGAAGAATGTGGACAGTACAACAGTATGAGTTTAAACAAGTGTGAATGCACAGTATATTTAAATAGTTGTAAAGTTTATTATTGGTTGAAGTAGTCCTTTTCTCCATCTCACCTGAACAACTGATATCATCATTTAGCCTTGTCTTTCTATCGTGTTTCACCCGGAAGGCCGAGTGTTCAAAAACACGAGACCATAGAAGATGGTAATGTTGTCCCGATACCAATATTTTGGTACCGGTACCAAAATTATTTTTCGATACTTTTCTAAATAAAGGGGATCAAAAAAAATTGCATTATTGGCTTTATTTTAACAAAAAATCTTACGGTACATTAAACAAATGTTTCTTATTGCAAAATACAAAATGTAAAATAGTGAACATACAAGACAACTTGTCTTTTAGTAGTAAGTAACTTTTTAGAGGCGGTATAGTACCGAATATAATTCATTAGTATCGCGGTACTATACTAATACCGGTATACCGTACAACCCTATAAGATGGTTTTCAAGCTCTGGCTTCTCCTTGGCACTACCCAAAGCACTGTATTTGTTAGCTGAGTAGACGTGTAGCGCCATACACACTGTGTGTAAAGCGATACCAAAGCTTCCGTACTGAAAAATCTGGTTAAAAATATATATATACCATTGCACCCTACTTCATATAGAATATACAGTTATTTGAACACAAGCTGGTCATTTGCAGTTGTTGCATTAAAAACCTCTAAAGGCTTTGGTGGCCACATGCGTGGACAGCATCTTTTAGCTCTTATTTATTATGGGACAGCGTGGCGAAGTTGGTAGAGTGGCTGTGCCAACAATCGGAGTGTTGCTGGTTACTGGGGTTCAATTCCCACCTTCTACCTTCCTAGTCACGTCCGTTGTGTCCTTGGGCAAGACACTTCACCCTTTGCCTCTGATGGCTGCTGGTTAGCGCCTTGCATGGCAGCTCCCGCCATCAGTGTGTGAATGTGTGTGTGAATGGGTAAATGTGGAAATACTGTCAAAGAGCTTTGAGTACCTTGAAGGTAGAAAAGCGCTATACAAGTACAACCCACTTATCATTATTTATCATTTATTTCCAAAATTGTGTACACTACTGAATTGGGGTCTTATGCCGACATATGCACACTTATACTGCTATCTGGTGGTGTCAGAAGAGTATAACATACAATGGAATTTGAAAAAAAAAGTGTAAAAATAAAAATTAGCATGTCACTACACATGAAGTACACGTTTGTGTACTTATGGACTAAGTACATCATATCAAAAGATGATTTTTAGTTTTTATGCCGAGGATGTCGTTGTGGCTTGTGCAGCCCTTTGAGACTTTTGTGATTTAGGGCTATATAAATAAACATTGATTGATTGATTGATTGATATTCTAATGAGGGTCCAATAAGCCCAAATAGCAAAGAGAAATAAACAAAAGCATGTAAACAAACAGCTTTGGCCTTAAAGGCCTACTGAAATGAATTTTTTTTATTTAAACGGGGATAGCAGATCTATTCTATGTGTCATACTTGATCATTTCGCGATATTGCCATATTTTTGCTGAAAGGATTTAGTATAGAACAACGACGATAAAGATTGCAACTTTTGGTATCTGATAAAAAAAAGGCTTGCACCTACCGGAAGTAGCGTGACGTAGTCAGTTGAACATATACGCAAAGTTCCCTATTGTTTACAATGATGGCCGCATGAAGTGAGAGAGATTCGGACCGAGAAAGCGACAATTTCCCCATTAATTTGAGCGAGGATGAAAGATTTGTGGATGAGTAAAGTGCAAGTGAAGGACTAGTGGGGAGTTGAAGCTATTCAGATAGGGAAGATGCTGTGAGAGCCGGGGGTGACCTGATATTCAGCTGGGAATGACTACAACAGTAAATAAACACAAGACGTATATATACTCTATTAGCCACAACACAACCAGGCTTATATTTAATATGCCACAAATTAATCCTGCATAAAAACACCTGCGTGTTTGTTATGCTAGCTCCTAGCTCCTCTGCTAGCTCCTAGCTCCATAGAACACGCCAATACAATTCAAACACCTGAACAACACACACAATCACTCAGCCCAAAAGACCGTTTACCTAACCCAAGGTTCATAAAGCTTATATATTTTTAAAAAGTTACGTACGTGACGCGCACATACGGTCAAGTTATCGAATGTTTAGCAGCCAAGGCTGCATACTCACGGTACCTGATATTCAGCTGGGAATGACTACAACAGTAAATAAACACAAGACATATATATACTCTATTAGCCACAACACAACCAGGCTTATATTTAATATGCCACAAATTAATCCTGCATAATAACACCTGCGTGTTTGTTATGCTAGCTCCTAGCTCCTCTGCTAGCTCCTAGCTCCATAGAACACGCCAATACAATTCAAACACCCGATCAACACACACAATCACTCAGCCCAAAAGACCGTTCACCTAACCCAAGGTTCATAAAGCTTATATATTTTTAAAAAGTTACGTACGTGACGCGCACGTCCGGTACGGTACGTGTTATGCTAGCTCCTAGCTCCTCTGCTAGCTCCTAGCTCCATAGAACACGCCAATACAATTCAAACACATGATCAACACACACAATCACTCAGCCCAAAAGACCGTTCACCTAACCCAAGGTTCATAAAGCTTATATATTTTAAAAAAAGTTACGTACATACGCAAAAAAAAGCCAAAGCTGCATACTCACAGTAGCACGTCTGCGTCTTTGTCATCCAAATCAAAGTAATCCTGGTAAGAGTCTGTGTTGTCCCAGTTCTCTACAGGCGTCTGTGTATCCAAATCAAAAGTCCTCCTGGTTAGAGTCTCTGTTATCCGAGTTCTTCCATCTTGACTGCATCTTTCGGGAATGTAAACAAAGAAGCGCCGGCTGTGTACTGTTGTGGCTGACTACGTTCGAAAAATACGTCCATTTTGCACCGACAACTTTCTTCTTTGCTTGCCCAGCTTCCTTCTCCATAATGCAATGAACATGATTGAAACAGATTCACGAACACAGATGTCCAGAATACTGTGGAATTATGAAATGAAAACAGAGCTTTTTCGTATCGGCTTCAATGTGGAAGGCATACCCGTGTTCGCCGGGCTACGTCACACGCATACGTCACACGCAGAGGCGTTTCGAACCGGAAGTTTAGCGGCAAATTTAAAATGTCACTTTATAAGTTAACCCGGCCGTATTGGCATGTGTTATAATGTTAAGATTTCATCATTGATATATAAACTATCAGACTGCGTGGTCGGTAGTAGTGGGTTTCAGTAGGCCTTTAAGAGGTTTTTAAAATGAGCCCGAACGTTGGGATGGATGCCAAACAAAGATGTATTTATACATGATTTTATTTTCTTCTTCTTTTTGAAATGTTTGCTGTGTCCAATAAAGAAAATAAAAGGAATAAAGCGGAGCAGACGAGGCATTAATATGCAAGAACACCGAAAGAGTTGGAGCTGAGGGGGCGGCATAAAGGCAAGAGTCCTCACATTATAGGGTGCTGCTTTTTGTGTATGTTTTACTCTTTGGCCTGGGGGCAATACTTCAGCCATCCCTGCGGTAATGCCCACCCCTCCACCCTCCACCCTCCAGTGTCACGCGTGCAGACACTGGCAGGCAGGGTGGAGTGGAGCTGGATTGGATGGGGTTGGGGGGGGGGGGATATAGCGAAAGGGGAGGCGGGGGTGAGAGCAGGGGCACGGCAGCGTTGCACGGCTGTACGACTTTGAGACTGCAGCGTCACACACCGCTTAGATTGGCCGAGCTGCCGGGGAGCAGTCAGATGCGATTAGTGTAGCAGAAGATCTGCCCTGCGGCTTTCCTCTCTGCAGCACAAGAAAGATGAGGCGAGCACCGAGGAGGGGGGGACCAGGCTGAGGTGGGGAGGGGGTGCGACATGCCATACACAGATAATTAGTCTGCGCCAGGCCTCCTTTTCTTTACTTTTAGTCACACTGACCTTATTTACTACATAACAGTACTGCGTACGGTACATGCTGGAATATTGATGTCATCCCCTGCTGATTTGAAACGTTACCACCTTACAAACACACCAACAGTACATCACCATAATTCCAACTTTACTGTGACAAACATTATAGGTTTCACGTTTGTGTTTGACTGAGGGAAATAAGTACTTGATCCCAAAGCAAAACATGACTTAGGCCGGGGGTCAGCAACCCGCGGCTCTCTTTAGCGCCACCCTAGTGGCTCCCTGGACGTCTTTAAGAGATTATTTACATGTACAACGAAGCTATTTTATTTGGTACATGGTGAAATGATAAGTGTGACCAGTAGATGGCAGTCACACATAAGAGATACGTGTAGACTGCAATATGACTCAAGTAAACAACATCAAATGTTATATTTTCCATTGAAAATATAGAACATTACACACGCATTACATGCGGCTCTTTAGCGCCGCCCTAGTGGCTCCCTGGACATCTTTCAGAGATGTGTGAAAATAGAAAAAGATTAAGAAAAAAAATAAAAAATTTTGTAATATATTTTCTGTAGGAGAACAAACATGGCACAAACCTTCCTGATTGTTAGAAATTCCACTGTTAATATTAAACATGCTTCACTGATGAGAGTATTTGGACAGCGCCGTTTTTTCCTACTAATTTCAGAAATCCTTGAACTCATCGTAGTTTATTTACATGTACAACAAAGCTATTTTATTTGGTACATGGTGAAATGATAAGTGTGACCAGTGGATGGCAGTCAAACATAAGAGATACGTGTAGACTGCAATATGACTCAAGTAAACAACACCAAAATTGTATATTTTCCATTGAAAATATAGGACATTACACACGCATTACATGCAGCTCTCTAGCGCCGCCCTAGTGGCTCTCTGGACGTCTTTAAGATCCATCCATCCATCCATCCATCCATCTTCTTCCGCTTATCCGAGGTCGGGTCGCGGGGGCAGCAGCCTAAGCAGGGAAACCCAGACTTCCCTCTCCCCAGCCACTTTGTCCAGCTCTTCCCGGGGGATCCCGAGGCGTTCCCAGGCCAGCCGGGAGACATAGTCTTCCCAACGTGTCCTGGGTCTTCCCCGTGGCCTCCTACCGGTCGGACGTGCCCTAAACACCTCCCTAGGGAGGCGTTCGGGTGGCATCCTGACCAGATGGCCGAACCACCTCAACTGGCTCCTTTCGATGTGGAGAAAGTCTTTAAGAGATGTGTGAAAATAGAAAAAGATGAAGAAAAAAACAATATTTTTTGTTTTAATATATTTTCTGTAGGAAAACAAACATGACACAAACCTTCCTAATTGTTAGAAATCCCACTGTTTATATTAAACATGCTTCACTGATTAGAGTATTTGGAGAGCGTCGTTTTTTCCTACTAATTTCAGCAATCCTTGAAGTCATCGTAGTTTATTTACATGTACAACGAAGCTATTTTATTTGGTACATGGTGAAATGATGAGTGTGACCAGTGGATGGCAGTCAAACATAAGAGATACGTGTAGACGGCAATATAATGGCAGTCACACATAAGAGATACGCGTAGACTGCAATATGACTCAAGTAAACAACACCAAAATGTTATATGTTCCATTGAAAATATAGATCATTACACACACATTACATGCAACTCTTTAACGCCGCCCTAGTGGCTCCCTGGACCTCTTTCAGAGATGTGTGAAAATAGAAAAAGATGAAGAAAAAATTTATATTTTTTGTTTTAATATATTTTCTGTAGGAGAACAAACATGACCCAAACCTTCCTAATTGTTAGAAATCCCACTGTTTATATTAAACATGCTTCACTCATTAGAGTATTTGGAGAGCGCCGTTTTTTCCTACTAATTTCAGCAACCCTTGAATTCATCGTAGTTTATTTACATGTACAACAAAGCTACTTTTTTTGGTACATGGTGAAATGATAAGTGTGACCAATGGATGGCAGTCAAACATAAGAGATATGTGTAGACTGCAATATGATGGCAGTCACACATAAGAGATACGTGTACACTGCAATATGACTCAAGTAAACAACACCGAAATCTTATATGTTCCGTTGAAAATATGGAACATTACACACACATTACATACAACTCTCTCGCGCCACCCTAGTGGCTCCCTGGACGTCTTTCAGAGATGTGTGAGAATAGAAAAAGATGAAGAAAAAAATATATTTTTTGTTTTAATATATTTTCTGTAGGAAGACAAACATGACACAAACCTTCCTAATTGTTAGAAATCCCACTGTTTATGTTATGCATGCTTTACTGATGAGAGTATTTGGCAAGCACCGTTTTGTCCTACTAATTTCAGCAATCCTTGAACTCATCGTAGTTTATTTACATGTACAACTTTCTCCGATGCTGCCACAGAAAGACCTGTTTTATGCCACTTCTTCTTTGTCTCATTTTGTCCACCAAACTTTTTATTCTGTGCGTGAATGCACAAAGGTGAGCTTTGTTGATATTATTGACTTGTTGGAGGGTTAATCAGGCATATTTATTTGGTTGGTATATGACAGCAAGCTAATCGATGCTAGCTGTATGTACATATTGCATCATTATGCCTCGTTTGTAGGTATATTTGAGCTTATTTAATTTTCTTAATGTCCTCTGGATATTTAATTTATATTTGCATGTCTCATGGCACATTATCTCTATGTAATATTGGCTGCATTTCTCATAGTTGTTTGTGTGCCATGTTGTCCCAGACCACAGCAAACGTTACCCAGGTCGCAAAGATTGTAATACATCCATTAGAAGAAGACAGCCTGCCGTTTCCTTAAACTTAGACACACACATTTTTACCTTTGGTCATTCTGAGCCAGTAATTTCCAGAAGTTATCTCATCTTGCGAGAAGTTTTACTAATGATTTCCAATATTGCAAAAATGTGTAGAATAAAAATTTAGATACAAACTTTCGTTCAACAAAAACTTGTGTCAGCCTTTGATAGTAGGCTAATATGGCTAATATAGACACTTACATCATGTGTTGCCTTCATTATAACACTTATATAAGGCTTTTAATTTTTTGCAGCTCAAGACAGATTTTTATTTTTTATTTTTGGTCCAATATGGCTCTTTCAACGTTTTGGGTTGCCGACCCCTGACTTAGACTTTGTGCTTTCCTACAAAGCTTTTTACAACCACTTCAGATGTTTCTCGTAGTGTACTTGTAGTTGTTTGTAGTTCAAGCAATGCTTGTAGTCATGTACTTACATTACTTGTAGTAGTGTTGTTGTTTCTTGTAATTGTAGTACTTGCAGTGCATTGAAGTTTCTTGCAGTTATAGTACCGTATTTTTCGGACTATAAGACACACTTAAAATCTTTTCATTTTCTCAAAACTCGACAGTGCGCCTTATAACCCGGTGCGCCTATTGTACGGAATCATTTTGGTTGTGCTTACCAACCTCAAAGCTATTTCATTTGGTACATGGTGAAATGATAAGTGTGAACAGTAGATGGCAGTCACACATAAGAGATACATGTAGACTGCAATATGACTAAAGTAAACAACACCAAAATGTTTTATGTTCCATTGAAAATATAGAACATTACACACGGCGCTCAAATATCTATCAAAATATTTTAGTAAGACTTTGGTAAGCTATGAAACCGCACTGTTTAATGCAGGGGTCTCAAAGATGCGGCCCACGGGCCAATTGCGGCCCGCAAGACGTTATTTTGCAGCCCCCACCTTAATATGAAAGTTTAATGTTAGTGCGGCCCGCGAGACAATATCGAGGACGTGCCGTGATGGCACTGCCTTTAGCAGGGGTCACCAACGTGGTGCCCGCGGGCACCAGGTCGCCCGTAAGGACCAGATGAGTCGCCCGCGGGCCTGTTCTAAAAAAAATAAAATTTAAAAATTTAAAAACAATTACATTTTTTTTTTTTTTTGAATTAAATCTACATAGAAAAAACACAAGATACACTTTCAATCAGTGCATCAACCCAAACAACCTCCTCCATGCACACTCATCCACACCCACTCACACAAAAGGGGTTATTTCTTTCTGCTACCAATATTCTGGTTCCCACAACATAGACAACACATCTGCAAGGGACACAGTCCCTGAAGCACACATGATTGTATAGGCTGCTGGTCCACTAACATTTTCATTAATTACTATTTTTTATGTAATTATTTTTATATTGTTTTACTTTCTTTTTTATCCAAGAAAATGTTTTTTATTTATTTATCTTTTTTTATTTTATTTTTTAAAAAAGGGCCTTATCTTCAACAGACCAGGTTGTCAATGAAATTAGATTTGTTTAAAGGGTTTTTTAAACCAGGCCCAGTCCGGATAATGTCCAAGTAGGACTCAGCAACACACACATTCATTCATGTACACAGAAAAAAATTAGGGAACACAACAGATTGCATATAATTTATAAACAAAATTACATTTTCAAAATAAGCATTTATGTACAGTCCAGATTATGTCCAGGTCACTCAAATTAGGGAACACAACAACAGATATCATATAATCTATAAACATAATTATACTTTCAAAATAAGCCTTTGAGGACTTCTCATCTTTTTTTAAATGTTTTTTGGCATCATTATCGTTTTCAACCATGTAACTTTCTAAAGTTAGAAAATACTGAATAAATGTTTTAAAGAAAGTAATACTAAGTGAATATCTGTTTTTGGCCTTAAAAATAAACATTTTACCGAGTACTATAATTAAATTGACTAAATCATGATTGTCAATGAACTCTCCTAAAATAACAGAAACCACATTAAGCTTCATAAACAAACCAATCCTTAAACACATTTTTTCAACTTCCACCCAAAACAAAGACACAATATGACAATACCAAAACAAATGCAGGGTGGATTCAGGTTCCTGACAACAAAATCGGCAATCATCTGACTCTGTCATATTCCATAATTTTAACATTTTCCCTGTGGGTAAGAAGTTATAAATAATTTTAATTTGAAAATAACGATTTTGCACATCGATAGTGGTTTTATAGATTAGTTTGAATATGGCATCCCATGGCAACGGGCAGTCAAAAAAGTCCTCCCATTTTCCATTTGTGTTGTATGAGGCAGCCTTCAAAGATTTCTTTATTAAATAAAAATTATATATTTTTCTATTTATTTTAGTTCCTTTTTGCCAACTAGAATTTCTTATTAGAGGTTTACAAACTAATAATTTAGTAGTTCCATAATTAATTATTTGTTTCCATCTTTTCCCAATTACTCCAGTTAGTTGATAAAATGAAAAGCTTGAGCAAGCATCACCATACATAGCTCTAAATTCATCATACTTCATAATTTTACCATTCTCATTGATAATATCATTGACAAAAATGATTCCTCTTTCAAACATATTTTTCCAAAAGAAAGGCTTTCCATCTATTACAATATTAGAGTTCATCCATATTAACTGCTGCAAAATATCGTCTCTTTTTTCTGGCACATAAAATTGAAAACACCACTATGAGTGGATTGTTTCCTTTATGAACCCCGCCATGTTTCCCAGCAGACTCTCTGGGAGGGGATCACTTGTAAAAAAGGATACAATTTCTTTTGATACAGTACATGTTTTTTGTCCAACAGGACATTTGTGTACCACTCAATGTTTAAATACATCTTTGGAACAATTGATGCTTTTAAAGACAGACACATAGCTTCAAGGTTGAGAAGTTTCAGGCCCCCATATTCATACTCTTTGTACAAAACCTTTCTTTTAATCTTTTCTGGTTTGCCGTTCCAGACAAAATCGAAGACCCTCCGCTCTTAAATCTTAAAAAAGTTTTGTGATGGAGCTGGTAATGACAAAAACAAATAAATAAATTGAGGAATAATTAACGAGTTGGCAATAGACATTTTACCATACAAGGTTAGGGATTTCCCTTTCCATAATTGCATAATTTTGTCCAGCTTTCTTAGTCGATTATCATAATTTACTGAGCCTAGATCTTCCAGATTTTCTGGGACAACAACACCAAGTATATAAACTGGTCCATCTGTCCACAAAACAGGCACTTTGCATTCCATTCGAAAGGACGTTCTCTTTAGATTTCCGATCCTTAACATTTTACATTTATCATAATTAAGCTTAAGGCCAGATTGCTGTGAAAATATGTCCAAAAGATTAAGAAGATTCCGCAAACAATGAGGAAAAATCTTATCTTTGTGAATCAGCCTTTTCTGACATGAACTTCATCAAGAAAAAACACAGAACACGCCTCACTGATGCACATCTGCAAGACTCACTCAGAGTTGCAGTGTCAAGTTACACACCAGAGTACAACACACTAGTTAACAGCATGCAATGCCAGGCTTCCCACTAACTGACAAAGAAACAGATAACAGATTTGGTGTCCAGTTCAAAGTGTGACATGATTTAAAAATTTGAGAGTTTACTTTTGTATTTTACATGAGTTATTATTTGTACAAACATGGTGCAAAGTAATTCATGATTTGTTAAAAAATGTTAGTGGTTAGCTAGTTAAAATGGGATATTGTGATTTCACAAGACTGTCTTAGAAGTGATCATTTGAAAATGTTCAATTTGAAAAATGTGCACTTAGAGAAAATATAAAAATAAAGTGCTGCATATTGATATTTATCTGTTTCTATATATATTTATTGTGAGGAATCATTAAGATGATCAGTGTTTCCACAAAGATAAATATCATTAATTATTAATAATAACAGAGTTAAAGGTAAAATGAGCAAATTGGCTACTTCTGGCAATTTATTTAAGTGTGTATCTAACTGGTAGCCTTTCGCATTAATCAGTACCCAAGAAGTAGCCCTTGGTTTCAAAAAGGTTGGTGACCCCTGGCCTTTAGTGTCCTCTACAAACTGTCACCACATCATCTTTCGCATCATCTTTTTCTCCATACTAACAGCGTGTCGGCTCAGACACATGTTGTACGAGGCTTCTGCAGACACACGCAAGTTATTGCAAGACATACTTGAGGAACAGCCATACATGTCACACTGAGGGTGGTCATATTTTATTTTATTTATTTTTTAACACTGTTACAAATATGCGCCACAGTGTGAACCCACACCAAACAAGAATGACAAACACATTTCGGGAGAACATCCGCACCTAAACACAACATAAACACAACAGATAAAAATACCCAGAATCCTTTGCAGCCCTAACTCTCCGACAGAGAGTCGCTGAGCGAATCAGACGTGTAACACGTTAGTGGTGATGTTAGCCCGTTCGGGGCTAATTGTGCTACCGTAACTGTAAACTCCACGGCGAGCCCCTTTTTCCTCTATCTTCTTGTTATGGGACATTCATCCTCCACCGTTGCCATTTGTAATACAAAGTAGTGTAAAGTTCTTACTTATATTTGTCAGTAAACTCACCATGAAAGCACTAAAACATACGAGTGTAGTGAGTTTACATTATTCACCCAAGGTTACAGCCGGCCGTTTTTTTACGGGACACATTTCCGGCGTTGTTGTTGCACTAGTGAGCCACAGTGAGGAAATGAATGTGATTAAAACAGTTAGCTCCATCTTTTGACACTTCCTCCGCCCCCGTCCTTGCACGCTACACCGCTACAACAAAGATGACGGGGAGAAGACGCTGTCGAAGGTGAGCCACGTAAATAAGACCGCCCACAAAACGCCGCATCCTGAAGCGACTGTCAGAAAGCGGCTTGAAGATGATCTGTAAAATATAATCTTTGCAACATTTTGACCAAATGACCACCATTACATGTTATGTAAAACACAAGGAAGTGTTTTACATTTGGAAGAAAATAATAAAATATATGACCCCTTTAATGCGCCCTATAATCCGGTGCGCCTTTTGTATGGAAATAGACCTGAATAGACCCTCTCATTGGCAGTGCGCCTTATAATCCAGTGCGCCCTATGGTCCGGAAAATACAGTACTTGCAGTAGTGTACTTGTAGTTTCTTATAGTTGTAGTATGCACAAGAGTGGGTTTTTGTTGTTTGTTTTGTTTTTGTTTACTGTGGTAGTGCACTTGCAGTTTTCTGCAGTTAGAGCACTCATCGTAATGCACTTGTGGTTCTAATTGTAGTTGTAGTAAAACATTCAATCCAGGAAGATGGAGTTTTCCTGACACTCGTAAATGTCATTGAAATCAGAGAAAAAGACAACACTTTCAATTTGAAAAGGTTGTATGCATCCAGGCCATGTTTGTTGTTGTTGTGGGTGTGTCGTCATGGTGATGTAGCGTGTGTATGCTTCTTCCAGGGTGGATGTAAATATTAATCCGTAGATTCAACTTTTTTTTACTTTTTATACAGTGTAACTTCCCTGAGGTTGTGTGTAATGTTAAGTTTTGTTTTGTACAACTGTGAAGCCATGATGCATCAGTTTGTATTGTGTATTTTGTGTGTGGGAGAGAGGAGAGTGACAGGTGACAGTTTAACATTAATTGTCTAATCAATCAAAGCAATTGATTAAAACGTATACATATTTTATGTTATCATGCTTGCTGAATTATTCCGGATCAATAAAGCAATTGTTGATGATCATCTCCATGTCCTTTTTATAGTTTGATTGACGGTACAGGACACATTTTCTATGAAATAGTTGCATAGTTTGATGGTGGCCTCACGGTTCAGCAGAAATCGTAAGTATTAATTGTCCATTAGCCCAAAGATGTCCAAACACGGCCGATATGCGCGGTCGCCTCGCGTTACACAGCTATCACACGCTCCTTCTCTCCCACTCAAACAGAGCCAGGTAAACAATGATCATCTTGGTTTTTGGTTGTGACCATATTTTTCTAGAGTAAAGGTCGCACTTAAAGGTGTCATATGTAATAATGTGGCCAGAAATGGTACTGCAATCACGGTCAAAATTCTGTAGTCCTGACTTTGGTTGCCAAACACGCAGCCGAATCCAGCTTGATCGACTGGGCTACTCTTTCATTTCATTCATTTCATTTTCATGTTTATTTCGAATATGTAGACAAAACAAAAACAACAAATTTTGGAAAAAAAACAACAAAAAAGCCATTCAAGAATGAATAACAAAAACAACAATAATAATAATAATAATAGTAATAATAAAAAGCAAAAGAAACAAGAAATGAAAATAAACATTTAATGTAAACATATCCGAAAAGGAGTGAGAAGAAGTAAAAACTTATGTACTCCCACCCCTCTTATTACTTACTGTATGTTTAATAATAATAATAATAATAGTATATAAAAATGTTATGTCATAAAAATACATATACACACATAAGTACGTACACATATATCCATACATACACACATACATATATACATATATATATATACATACACATATACATACATGTACATCCACAACACACATTTAACAAGTAACTATGAATGTGACACAACAGCGTGTATACATAGTATACATATACATACACATACAAACCCACTGACTCTTAGTGCAGTTCACTATATCCTGTGAACAATATATTTTTGTACATTCTTTTAAAAACATTGATGCTTGGACTTTGCTTATGTACTTCGCTCAGATTGTTCCACAACTTGACACCTGTGATGGAAATGCGAAAACTTTTCATGGTGGAATTTCTCATCTGAATTTTAAAATTGAGTTCTCTCCTCAAACTATGCCCCCCCTCACGTTCACTAAACATGTTTTGAATGTTCAGTGGTAACAAATGGTTCCTAGCCCTGTACATAGTTATTGCTGTTTGATATGAGACAATGTCAGTGAATTTTAATAATTTAGACTGTAGAAATAGTGGATTGGTGTGTTCCAGATAGCCGACCTTGTGAATGGTCCTTACTGCTCTTTTTTGTAAAATGATTAGTGACTGTAACGAACTTTTGTAATTGTTACCCCAGACTTCAGTACAGTAGTTTAAGTATGGCAAGACTAAAGAACAGTAGAGAGTGTGGAGTGACTTATGATCCAGAACCTGCTTTGCTTTGTTTATGACTGCTATACTACTCTAAGAAACTTCAAACTTCCACTCCCTCTTACTAGGGGTTGAGGAACTGGGACCATAATAGCTGAATAGACAAGCGTTTTGTCAATAACAAATCTCTAACCAACCCAATTTACACAGAAATTAGGCTATTTTCAGGGAAAAGTATGTCCTGCCTGCGTACAATATCGACACAAATGGCAATCATATGGTTATTGTCAGTACTATCAGAGAACAAAGACTAAAACTAACTACAACCAACGCTAGCAATGGTTATACTGGTGAAAATAAGTAGAGCATGTTTAGCAGCCTAGTGTACGCCCAAAGCTAAAGAGGAGACATTATGTACAGTCCATACCAAGGTATGCTTATAGGCTACACAAATGAGGAATTCTTTTATCATGTGATTTGGCTGTCTCCATACGTTTCACATTGCAATTACAGCCTTGCTAATGTTGGAACCCATTTCCTCAGTGTATCAGCATATTGAGAAGGAAATAGGCACTGACACTACCCATATCCACATAGGTTGTATTTGTCTAAAATATATTTTGCCCTGTCAGTTTAATTACACATCGTCATACAGGCTAACGGGCATATATTTCCTCCGTTAGCCTATATGTCGATGTGCCATTGACCGGGCCAGCATGCTAAGCATTACACTCACGGACGTTCTAATTCAGGGGTGCTCACACTTTTTCTGCAGGCGAGCTACTTTTCAATTGATCAAGTCGTGGGGATCTACCTCATTCATATATATAATTTATATTTACTTTAATTATGAAATATATGTTTTTGTTAACAAGTTGAAGGTGTTTAATGATAATGCAAGCATGTTCAACACATATAGTTAATATTGTTAATACATTAAAGGTGTTTAATGATAATACAAGAATGTTTAATACATATAGTTAATATTGTTAACATGTTAAAGGTGTTTAAAGATAATACAAGCATGTTTAACACATATAGTTAATATTGTTAACAAGTTAAAGGTGTTTAATGATAATACATGCATGTTTAACACACATATATTCCTTTCTTTCATGAAGACAAGAATATAAGTTGGTCTATTACCTGATTCTGATGACTTGCTTTGATTGGAATCAGACAGTGGTGCTGATAACGTCCACATTTTCAAATGGAGGAGAAAAAAAGTCATCCTTTCTGTCCAATACTACATGAAAGTGGTTGGTTTTTGGCATCTTATTTGTCCAGCTTCCATACTCCTTTGTATACACTTTACAAGAACTACATTGGCGGCAAACTCCGTAGCTTGCTAGCTTGTACACGCCAGCTTTCTGAGACTCTTAGCGCAGGCAGGATGAAGCAGAGCTTTTATTGTGAAGGCAGGAACCGTGCAGTCGGTCTTTGGAGTTTTGACAACAGGTACGGCGCCAGAGTCTGTTGAAATAAAAAGTGTTTCTCGCCTTCCTGTCGGTAATTTTTTTCTTAATAATGAGCTGGCAGCAGCCAGAGTCATCTCAGAAGACCCTCGGGTGCCGTGAATGTCAATCAAGTGACGAAAGTGACGTCATAGTGAAGCTTTATGATCGCTCATTTTTAGGACTATTTTTTTAATGCCTGGCTGGCGAACGACTGACACACCCTCCGCGATCGACCGGTAGATCGCGATCGACGTAATGAGCACCCCTGTTCTAATTGGTCAAACGGTAGAGGGCGGGACATCGAATTTAAAACAATAACAAGGGGCTGTAAATCTAATTTTGAAATGAGTATATCCCAGTTGAACTACCGTTATAGAAGTATTCGAAAAGAACATGATTTATTAATGCCTTTTGACATAGCAGGGCCATTTAATAAAGTTAAAGTTAAAGTACCAATGATTGTCACACACAGACTAGGTGTGGTGAAATTAACCTCTGCATTTGACCCACCCCCTTGTTCACCCCTTGGGAGGTGAGGGGATCAGTGAGCAGCAGCAGTGGCTGCGCTCGGGAATCATTTGGGTGATTAAACCCCCAATTCCAACCCTTGATGCTGAGTGCCAAGCAGGGAGACAATGGGTCCCATTTTTATAGTCTTTGGTATGAGTCGGCCGGGGTTTGAACTCACGACCTACCGTGATGACTTGACATGAAATTATTACATATGGCACCTTTAAAATTATTTAATTTTCTCAAAAATCCACAGTGCACCTTATAACATGATGCACCTAATGTATGTAATAATTGTGGATGTGCTTACTGACCTTGAAGCAGTTTTATTTGGTACATGGTGTAATGATTAATGTGACCAGTAGATGGCAGTCACACATAAGATATAAGTGTGAACTGATCAATTGACGGATTATCCATATATGGTAAAGGTTTACCAAACGTGCTTTGTGTGGGTCCGCCATTGTAGTCCGACAATGTAGTCAAAAACGCTCCTTATTTTTCTTTATCCACTTGTTTTGGGGTATTCATCCTCCACTGTTGCCATTTCTAATACAAAGTAGCGTACCGTTCTAACTTATATTTGTCAGTAGACTTGCTGTGAAAGCAAAAGGACGGGAATAAAACGCTGTCGAAGTGGAGGCATGTAAATAAGACCGCCCACGAAACGGAGAATCCTGAGGAGATGGTCAGAAAGTGACTTGACGATTATCTGTAAAACATAATCTATGCAACATTTTGACCAAAGAACCACCATTACATGTTATGTAGACCACAAGGAAGTGTTTTAAATGTAGAACTGCTGCACATGGGAGAATAGGAGATTAAGGACCTGATCTACCTTAGGTTTACATGTATTAAACATACTTGCCAACCCTCCCGTTTTTAGCGGGAGAATCCCGGTATTCAACGCCTCTCCCGATAACCTCCCGGCAGAGATTTTCTCCCGACAAACTCCCGGTATTCAGCCAATACGGACCTGAGTGGGGACAGCCGTTCTCACGTCCGCTGTCCCACAATATAAACAGCTTGCCTGCCCAATGACGTCATAACATCGGCTTTTAGAGAGTAGAGTGCACAACAAGGAGAGAGAGTTATTGGTTTCTTATGCGGGTTTATTGTTAGGCAGTTTCAATAACGTCCTCCCAGCGCGGTAACAACACACAACATTGACAACAACAGCAGTCACGTTTAGTCTACCGTAAAGCAGTTCGTCTGCAGTAAACAGCAATGTTGTGACACTCTTAAACAGGACAATACTGCCATCTACTGGATAGCCTGCAGAACACTGAAATTCAAATATTTTATTTATATGTATAATAAAAAAAAAAGTTAAAAAAAAAATAGATATATATAGCTAGAATTCACTGAAAGTCAAGTATTTCATACATATATATATATATATATATATACATATATTATATATATATATATATATATATGAAATACTTGATTTGGTGAATTCTAGCTGTAAATATACTCTCCTCTTAACCACGCCCTTAGCCACGCCCCCCCCCCCCCACCACCACCACCACGTCGCGCCCCCCCACCCCCACCTCCCATTATCGGAGGTCTCAAGGTTGGCAAGTATGTGTATTAAAACACATGCAAACTGGATAGCACACACAACGCTGATCCAACAAGCTTGTGCGCAGAGGATTGCGTCTCTTAAGTGAGCAAAATAAGGAGTGCAATCCATTTAGCTTGTCTGTATTCATGAATATGCAGAATATATGCTGACCATCACAACGCCCACAACAGTAGGAGGTGAATATGCAAATATAATTATTCAGCAAGCGCAATATGATTTATCAGGACTAAAACTGTTTTCCGGGCGCCATTTTGTATCTTTATTTAGCATGTCTGAAATCTACGTGCAAACTGATACTGATATCATAAATAACAAATCATAGACAAATTGTCTATTCAGCAATATCATTATATAATTTTTTAGCTGCTGGAGGATTTAAGGGGCAGATTAAAACAAAGTCAATAGTAAATTTTAATGGGTTTGTTTTGTTTCATTTAGAAGGTATATCATAATAATATATCTAAAAAAAACACCTTGGAATATAAATGTTTCTGCGTTTGGATAATTTCAGATGCTGTTGTTTTTTTTTTGGTTCACCGCATCACCACAGAGCCGGCTAAAAATTGTTTTTGTTGTCTATAGGTTGCGATTCTGTGGTGCAGAAAAGGTAGTACATATTATAGATGTGTGGTGGCGCTGGTTCAACAACATTGCACACAGGCTGGATGGCCTGATAACATGAATTTGTAGTAAATGAGTGTCTCCATGGGCATGTAATGCTGGAAGTACATACAAAAACTATCTATCTATCTAAACTATCTAGCACTTGTTATCAATTGTACATGCAGTCTTAGTAGATCACCTGCATCACGCCCATTAACAGTGCTCACAATTTTAATAGTTTGCACACGCTGTTTAGTATTTATATCTTAGTAGATCAGGCCTAAGGGTACTTTTTTTTTTTAAAGAGACAGGGCTTTTTTGTGTGTTTCATAGACACCTACTCAGTGGCTTAGTGGTTAGAGTGTCCGCCCTGAGATGGGTTAAATAACCAAAAGTGATTCCTGGGCGCGGCCGCCGCTGCTGCTCACTGCTCCCCTCACCTCCCAGGGGGTGATCAAGGGTGATGGGTCAAATGCAGAGAATAATTTTGCCACACCTCGTGTGTGTGTGACAATCATTGGTACTTGAACTTTAACATAATTGCTGTTTTGGTTTTAATGCTAGCTGATTGGAAGGGGAACAAAAACTTATTTCACTCAATCAAATACAAATTAATGTACCGTATTTTTCGGAGTATAAGTCGCTCCGGTGTATAAGTCGCACCTGCCGAAAATGCATAATAAAGAAGTAAAAAAACATATATAAGTCGCACTGGAGTATAAATCGCATTTTTGGGGGAAATGTATTTGATAAAATCCAACACCAAGAGTAGACATTTGAAAGGCAATTTAAAATAAATAAAGAATAGTGAACAACAGGCTGAATAAGTGTACGTTATATGATGCATAAATAACCAACTGAGAACGTGCCTGGTATGTTAACGTAACATATTATGGTAAGAGTCATTCAAATAACTATAACATATAGAACATGCTATACGTTTACCAAACAATCTGTCACTCCTAATCGCTAAATCCCATGAAATCTTATACGTCTAGTCTCTTACGTGAATGAGCTAAATAATTTTATTTGATATTTTACGGTAATGTGTTAATAATTTCACACATAAGTCACTACTGAGTATAAGTCGCACCCCCGGCCAAACTATAAAAAAAACTGCGACTTATAGTCCAAAAAATACATTATAACCTTTATTTTATTATGTTCCTCTCTGTTACATACCTTACATATATAGACTTTTCATATATACTGTATGTAAACTTACAAAATCAGTAGTGTTTGAATAAAATACTTCACCGCTGTAGGTCTGAGTTCATTGGCGCTAGTGATTGTTTATACACTCGTTGAACACTTGATTCAGTCAACCTGAACTTTTTAACATGTTCCAAATAAAGAACTGCACTAAATATTACGATGCGGATGGATGTTGATTGGCCATTATACACCAAAACCCCATAGTAAAATCTAATTATTAGAAACACGTCTGAATATGATGCAGCAACAGAACGTATTAATACATTTGTACAATAGTACCGTATTTTCTGGATTATAAGGCACTCTTAAAATCATTTTTTTCCCTCAAAACTCAGCTGTGCGCCTTATAAACCGATACGCCTAATGTACGGAACAATTCTGATTTTGCTTACCAACTTCGAAGCAATTTTATTTGGTACATGGTGTAACGATAAGTGTGACCAGTAGATGGCAGTCAAACATAAGAGATACGCGTAGACTGCAATATGATGGCAATATGACTCAAGTAAACAACACCAACATAGAACATTACACATGGCACTCCACAAAATCTAGCAAAATGTTTTAGTATGACTTTGGTAAGCTATGAAGTCGCACCGCTTGGCGGATTGTCGGCGCATTAAACATACAAGTATTATTATGGTGTGTGTATAAGGTAAGACATATTATCTGGCGTTTTGTTTCGCAATATTATGCAAAAGAAACTTTTCTTACCTTCTAGTACCTGCTGATATGTAATTGGGATCTGCATAAATCCTGAAAAATTGTACGCTTCCGCCTTTGTAGTCCGTGTCAACGCCGTAGTCGATAAGCTTCTTCTTTTTCTCTATCTTCTTGTTATGGGACATTCATCCTCCGCTGTTGCCATTTCTAATAGAAAGTAGTGTAAAGTTCTTACTTATATCTGTCAGTAAACTCGCCATGAAAGCGCTAAAACATACCTTAGTGAGTTTTGATTATTCACCCAAGGAACTTTAGTTATTAGAGAGTTCTGGTCGGACGGTTTTTCACGGGACACATTGGGATGGGGATGAGGAGATGCTGCTCCGTTATTGATTTAAGTAAAATCTGGATGTCATTAAAACAGTTAGCTCCATCGTTTGACACTTCTTCCACTCCTATACGTGCACGCTATACCGCTACAACAGAGAAACGACGCAGCCGAAGGTGAGCCACGTAAATAAGACCGCCCACAAAACGGCGCCTCCTGAAGTGACTGTCAGAAAGCGGCTTGAAGATGATTTATAAAACATAATCCATGCAACATTTTGACCAAAGAACCACCATTACATGTTATGTAGACCACAAGGATGTGTTTTCCATTTAGAAAAAAATGTAATAATAATATGACTCTTTTAATGCGCCCTGTAATCTGGTGCACCTTAAATAAGTCATAGAAACTGCGTATTACTGTCTGTGCAAACACAAAAATGTAAAAATATTAGCTAATTTGATCATGAAGGAGTAAATGGAGAAATTGGCCAAATTAAAAGTGTGTTATTTTTCTAATAAATCAATAAAACTGGTTAATATTACAGTTCAAATGTTCCTAATATATTCAATAAATTCAAGGTAGGAAAAAAATATTATCTTTCAGCCTGAAAATTGCTATGGAAAGTCTGATGTAACGTATTTGTCAGAATCGCAACAATGCTGGTAAAGAAATGTTAGTGTTTCAATGATTTTTATAAACATATGTTCTTTGTTTGATTCAAAGTACATTGGTGCTGCACTAAAAAGTCGAAAGTATCTATTTTCCATAAACATTGTAACATACAAAACAACACAAATTTTACAAAAAACATCACTAATGGGTGGCGGGGCTCTGCCATCCGGGGGGAGCTCAAAGTAAAGCCACTGCTCCTCCACATCGAGAGGAGCCAGATGAGGTGGTTCGGGCATCTGGTCAGGATGCCACCCGAACGCCTCCCTCGGGAGGTGTTTAGGGCACGTCTAACCGGTAGGAGGCCACGGGGAAGACCCAGGACACGTTGGGAAGACTATGTCTCCCGGCCGGCCTGGGAACGCCTCGGGATCCCCCAGGAGGAGCTGGACGAAGTGGCTGGGGAGAGGAAAGTCTGGGCTTCCCTGCTTAGGCTGCTGCCCCCGCGACCCGACCTCGGATAAGCGGAAGAAGATGGATGGATGGATGGATCACTAATATATTCCATCCATTTTCTACCACTTGTCCCTTTTGAGGTCGCGGGGGGTCGCTGGAGCCTATCTCAGCTACAATCGGGCGAAAGGCGGGGTACACCCTGGACAAGTCGCCACCTCATCACAGCACTAATATATTCTATGTGTTATATCCAACATCGCTTCACTTTAATTTGCTGTGTGTTCTTATTTATAGATTTATTTTATAGATTTTTATAGATATGCACGCTGGTTCTAGCTAATGGGCGGTTTCTAGTTTTATATTTTATTTGTTTTTATTATCTTTTATTATTATTATTGTTATTACTATTTTTTTCTACGCTGTGGCACTTTGAGGTTGTTTGCTCAACGTAAAGTGCTTTTTACAAATAAAATCTATTATTATTATTATAAAAATGTTAACACAGAAGCAATGTAAGTAAAAAAAAAATCATTAAAGGTTCTATCTAAAAGGTCTTAGAACAGAGAGCAGCAACTTTAACAATTCTAATAAAACCAGGTGACAACAAAGAGTGAAAAATAAAGCACAAGAGACGTGTCATCAGGATAACACCCTCAAAACTCCCACAACCCCCCCACCACACACACACACACACACACACACACACACACACACACACACACACACACACACACACACACCCTTTTTAATGTCAATATTCATAACCTGAAATATTTATTCATGAATATGGCTCACAGAGATGCGCTTGATTGATGCATCCCTAAAAACAAAAAGACATGCTCGGGCAAATCTTAAGAAAAGTAGGGTTTCTGTCCCGCCTGGGGGGAGGAGTCTCTCAGATGCATTATTCACATGCCCTGCAGGCAGGCTTTCAAGGCTTCTCTGCCCCGAGGGCAAGAAAAAATAACCACCACTGTTAAAAGTAAATCATCTTGGCTGATGCACAATTAATGGCAGAGAGGAGTGGAGTGGCCCTCGCGCTGCAAGACGGAGCGTTAGCAAGCATCTCTGCTTAAAAGGAAGCCTGCCGCTTTGATCCGTGCCAACTTTCTTCTTAAATCAAACACGGATGCTTCTAATGTGCCACGCAGACCATCCCATGCAGGCCTTGTATGGGATTTGGAGGGTTGGGGTTTTGGAGTTCTGTTGTACAACGGTGCGCCATAATTACGGTTCAGTATGACCCTCGGTTTTAAGGTCACGGTTCCGTTCGTGACTCTTGCTGGTCAAAGAAAGAAACGCACTGTTTTTGTTTACTATATTATATGACACCATAAACACTTCCTGTCCATCACTTTTTATGTCTGCCTTGTCGGAGATTGGTCTTTGTAGCGATTTCTTCCTATCAAAACATCTGATTACTACGACAATGTATTGTTACACACTATTTGTAATTTATAAACATGTGGGGACCAGGGTATACCGGTATTAGTATAGTACCGCGATACTAATTAATCATATTGAAAAGTGCCGATTTACACCTACCATCCACTGTAATGATACCAAGTACAGGAGCGTACCTAGTCGATACTACTATGATCACGTCAATATTTTTTGGCATCACAACATCTTCTTTCGTTTTTTAAAAAATTGATATTATTTTTATAAACTCAGGAAATATGTCCCTGACACATGAGGACTTTGAATGTAACCAATGTATGATCCTGTAACGACTTGGTATCAGATTGATGCCCACATTTGTGGTATCATCCAAAACGAATGTAAAGTATCAAACAACAGAATAATAAGTGATTATTACATTTTAACAGAAGTGTAGATAGAACATGTTAAAAGAGAAAGTAAGCAGATATTTACAGTAAATGAACAAGTAGATTAATAATGTTGACAAAATAATAGAATGAGAAATGACACAATATGTTACTGCATATGTCAGCAGCTAAATTAGGAGCCTTTGTTTGTTTACTTACTACTAAAAGACAAGTTGTCTTGTATGTTCACTATTTTATTTAAGGACAAACTTGCAATAATAAACATATGTTTAATGTACCCTAAGAGTTTTTGTTAAAATAAAGCCAATAATGCAAATTTTTGTGGTCCCCTTTATTTAGAAAAGTACCGAAAAGTACAAAAAACGTATCTAAATAATTTTGGTACCTGTACCAAAATATTGGTATCGGGACAACACTAGTGGGGACACAAGGCTGAAGTTACAATTTACCACAGCACAAAGACATTTACTTAGTGCTTAATTTCTACAAAGACATAGTGTGAGGACATTGGGTTCGTACTTCCTTCACAGGCCAGACTTTGTTTTACTGTTTAAAAAAATTCAGCAGACTTGTTTTAAGTAAGGTCAAAAGTAGCACTAAATAGCTGGAGTCTCAATAAAAGAAAAGAAAACGTGAAAACAAACAAAAAACAAAATGTGAAAAAAAGTAGCTGTGTCTATCTGTTATAGCACAGGTGTCAAACTCAAGACCCGGGGGCCAGATCTTGCCAGCGACATCATTTTATCTGGCCCGCAAACACCTGGAAATTAAATGTATCAATAAAGTACTTCATATTTTCTCACTAAATGTAATTGATTTTTTAAATTTTAACAGAGAAAATATATATACTGCTTGAAATTGCATACCTTTTAACATTTAATAGTATCCATTATTGCAACAAATATTACAGTATATTATCATACTTACCAAACATTTTTTGTCTAAATAAAAATAAATACAAATACTTAACTTTACAGCAAACTACCCATCAAATTGATAAAAAATGACAATACATTGTACGTTGTTCTATAAGGTTTCTCATAGTCATTCACATCAACGTCCCACTGGGGTGAGTTTTCCTTGCCCTTACGTGGGCTCTGTACCGAGGATGTCGTTGTGGCTTGCGCAGCCCTTTGAGACATTTGTGATTTAGGGCTATATAAATAAACATTGATTGATTGATTGATTTACAGCATATTACTGTAAATTGAAAAAAAACAACATTTTTTTGCGTGAAAATTCTGTTGACTGAGGTGCCATATTTTTACTGTAAAATCTTGTTTTTAACGGTGTATTACTGTAAATGCAAAGACGGTACATTTGTTTTTACGTGGAAAAACTGGCAGCTAAGTTGCCTGAATAAAAAAAATAACTTGTTCTGTTTTTCCAATAACAATATAATGTTGTAAAAACCAATGTAAATGTAAATTCTGGCAACTTAGCTGCCAGCTTTTTCCGTAACCCAAAAAAAACCAACAACAAAAAAAACAGTGGTACTGTTTTTCCATTTACTGTAAAATTTTGTAAAAAAGGAAAAAAACACTATATTTTACAGTAAAATTTTGGAAATGTAAAGTTTTTACTGCAGAATCGACAGTCTACTTAAAACAATTGATGTAATTAATAATGAAATCCAGAGGCAAATTCATACATTATTCACTGTTACAAGCGGCCCTCTGATGGCAGCCATAACTGCCATGTGGCCCTCAATGAAAACGAGTTTGACATCCCTTTATTATAGTGTCAGTATTCTAAGTGTACATACATGTTGGTGGCTAAAAAGTGTTACTTTCTAGGGGTGTCTGGATTTTTAAAAGGACGTTTATCAGGCTATCTTCACACTTACTAGCTGCGCGTTGATGTCAGCAGCAAAAGATTTTGAAAAGGTTTTATTAAGAATTTATAAACCAAATATATAGCAATAATTGGTTTCAGTCGAGAATCATGTTTAATTGAGAATCAATTCTGAATCGAAATCGTCATCCCAAGAATCGGAATCATATTGTAACCTCACATCACTGATAATTTGTCTTGGAAAGTCCCACAAGCAATGATGATGGCTGATTGCCCACATTTTTCTTAATATCCAAATGCACCTAAATAACTGACAGACGTCTCCTATTAGAACAAATATTATTCCCGTCGTTTATGTTATCTATTTTTTGCACTACATCAGATACTCTGAAACTTATCACAGATGCATTTACTTTTTGCTGTGTTTATTATTATTTAACCTTAGGTTATGTTTATTGTTACCTGTTATAATACTCACTTTTGCATTTTTCTTGTTGATGAAATATTTTATTACATTTTGGGGAATTCTTTTTTTTAGCCCCGTTTTCCTGAGTATCAGTATTGAGCTAAAAATGTAAGTAGTGTTGAGTACTATTAGAGCAGTGGTTCTTAACCATGTTGGAGGTACCGAACCCCACCAGTTTCATATGCGTATTCACAGAACCCTTCTTTAGTGTAAAATAAAATGTTGTTTTTTTTTCAAATTCAAGACAAAGTTATATGTTTTTGGTAACACTTTAGTATAGGGACCATATTCTAAGTAACAAAGACTTAATTTAGAGTTCTTTGGACACTAGGGGAACATATCCTAAGTAACAAAGACTTAATTTAGAGTTATTTGGTTAGTGTTAGGGGGTTAGGGCCTGGGTTAGAGGGTTATGGTTATAATAAGGCCATGCCGAATAAGGCATTAATAAGGGTAGAATTTTCAGTTTTTACTGTTTTTTGTGTTTACTTATGGTTCACCTCAAGAACTGTTTATCTTGATGTTTCAGTACAAACTCACATGTGTGACTGGGGACACTTATTTTTTTCATTTTGACATAGTGTTTTATCACATTGGGAATATGACATATTTCAGCCTAGTAGTTGTGTTTATTTACTCTTCTTCCACTCCCTCAGCAACCAAATTGGCTTTGACTGGTTATTTTACGTTTTTACACCAATGGGAAAGCAGCGTTATGTTTAATTGCCTGCAGGTACTTTTGGATTCAATGCCGATCCATTTTCTTCCGTTGAGCGCCAGAAGCGCATCCAAGTGCAAAATTGAAATCTTGGTGAATATTGATCATAGGTCAGGTTTCACTTGACTAATTTACACCTTCCAAAACTCATATGAAGTTTGAAAGGGAACATCTGTCATCGATGCTCGAAAATCAAAGCTATTTTTTGTGATGTGCCCCCTTTTGTTTGGTATCCTAGGAGACGGCCTAGACAACAGCTTAGCGTCACCGGGCACAGGAGATGAAGATGACCAGGACAAGAAGAGGCAGAAAAAAAGAGGCATCTTCCCCAAAGTGGCTACAAACATAATGAGGGCATGGCTATTTCAGCACCTTACGGTAAGAGAACCCACCTGAATTTGGTCTGACCGAATCTACCTGAAAACCTTTGCTAGAAATAATCACCCTCGGACCAGGAGGGGGTATAGCCGACATTTGCAGAACTATACTATGTTGAATAACTCAATTGAACACTCAAAGTGTTCAGGTGAAAGGCTCAAAGTTGTAGGTCAATTTAAATGAAACAACAATAACCTATTGTATGTCTTTCATTGCCGTAAATAAAGTTAACAGAAATATTAAATAGATAAATATATTTCATTGAGTGAGAAGAAAATCCACGGGAGGCGCGATAGTCTGCTTAATTAAACTGAGTCAAGTATGAATGTAATATTTATCTACAAGAATTTAAACAACACATTCAAAATAGTTCACTGCGTTGCACAAAATTTCCTTTTGAATACGTCTAATAATCCATTCAGTCTACGCTATACATTGACATTGACTGTATTTTACTTGGTAGTTTCAAAGTACAAGTAACCCAGCACAAGGCATTAAAACAACGTTGAGAACTTGTTGAATTAGGTCCTGACATTGGGAAACTCAAACCTAACGTTGGAACAACATGCTTTTTGGCGGCATTTCTTCAATGTCAGGTTGTGACGTTGATTTGACCATGGAAATTTTTGATCATTTTCCAACCAATATTCTACAACACAAATGCATTGTTGAAACAACATGCTTTTTGACGACGTTTATTCAATGTCAGGTTGTGACGTTGATTTGATCATTGAAATTTGGTCATTTTCCTACCAATATTCTACAACACAAAAAGGTTGAAACAACATACTTTTTAACAATGTTTTTACTTTTTACGTTTTACGGTTTTACATTTACATTTTACGGTACATTTTAAAACAGTACCACTGTTGTTGTTTTTTACGGAAAACGCTGGCAGCTTAGTCGCCAGAATTTTACTCTTAAATTTACATAGTTTTTTTACAACATTATATTGTTAATGGAGAAACAGTAAATGTTATTTTTTTATTCTGGCAATTTAGCTGCCAGTTTTTCTACCATAAAAATACAGTAATACACCGTTAAAAACAACAACCGTAGATTTTACAGTAAAAAAATAGCATCTCAGTCAACAGAATTGTAATGCAAAAAGCAGCTTTTTAGTAGCTTTTTTCAATTTACAGTATGTACTGTATGTATGTATATATGTATATATATGTATATATGTTATATATATATATATATATATATATATATATATATATATATATATATATATATATATATATATATATATATATATATATATATATATATATATATATATATATATATATATATATATATATATATATATATATATATATATATATGGTGTAAAGAACAACGTAAATGTATTGTCATCTGTATTAATTTGATAGGTAGTTTGCTGTAAAGTTAAGTATTTTTATTTAGACAAAAACATGTTTGGAAAGTATGATAATAAACTCTAATATTTGTTGCAATATTGGATACTATTAAAGTTTTAAAGGTATGCAATTTCAAGCAGTACATATATATTTTCTGTCAAAATGAAAGAAATCAATGACATTTAGTACATATGTAGTACTTTATTGACACATGTTATTTCCAAGTGTTTGTGGGCCCTCGAGTTTGACACCTGTACGCTAAGCAAATGCAGTCCGGCCTTTGGCTTGCAATAGTGCCAAAAACAATCCAGAGCTTGAAAACCCTTTTTTTTGGTTAAAGTCTCCTATTTGAGAAGACTTGGCCTTCCTGGTGAAATACGTAAACAAAGACAAGTGGATAAGATGAAAGCAGGCACATAACCTGAATACAAACCAAAACTCTTAATACTCCATCCATCCATCTTCTTCCACTTATCCGAGGTCGGGTCGCGGGGGCAGCAGCCTAAGCAGGGAAGCCCAGACTTCCCTCTCCCCAGCCACTTCGTCTAGCTCTTCCCGGGGGATCCCGAGGCGTTCCCAGGCCAGCCGGGAGACATAGTCTTCCCAACGTGTCCTGGGTCTTCCCCGTGGCCTCTTACCGGTCGGACGTGCCCTAAACACCTCCCTAGGGAGGCGTTCGGGTGGCATCCTGACCAGATGCCCGAACCACCTCATCTGGCTCCTCTCGATGTGGAGGAGCAGTGGCTTTACTTTGAGCTCCTCCCGGATGACAGAGCTTCTCACCCTATCTCTAAGGGAGAGCCCCGCCACCCGGCGGAGGAAACTCATTTCGGCCGCTTGTACCCGTGATCTTGTCCTTTCGGTCATAACCCAAAGCTCATGACCATAGGTGAGGATGGGAACGTAGATCGACCGGTAAATTGAGAGCTTTGCCTTCCGGCTCAGCTCCTTCTTCACCACAACGGACCGATACAGCGCCCGCATTACTGAAGACGCCGCACCGATCCGCCTGTCGATCTCACGAACCACTCTTCCCTCACTCGTGAACAAGACTCCGAGGTACTTGAACTCCTCCACTTGGGGCAAGATCTCCTCCCCAACCCGGAGATGGCACTCCACCCTTTTCCGGGCGAGAACCATGGACTCGGACTTGGAGGTGCTGATTCTCATCCCAGTCGCTTCACACTCAGCTGCGAACCGATCCAGTGAGAGCTGAAGATCCTGGCCAGATGAAGCCATCAGGACCACATCATCTGCAAAAAGCAAATACCTAATCCCGCAGCCACCAAACCGGATCCCCTCAACGCCTTGACTGCGCCTAGAAATTCTGTCCATAAAAGTTATGAACAGAATCGGTGACAAAGGGCAGCCTTGGCGGAGTCCAACCCTCACTGAAAACGTGTCCGACTCACTGCCGGCAATGCGGACCAAGCTCTGACACTGATCATACAGGGAGCGGACCGCCACAATCAGACAGTCCGATACCCCATACTCTCTGAGCACTCCCCACAGGACTTCCCGAGGGACACGGTCGAATGCCTTCTCCAAGTCCACAAAACACATGTAGACTGGTTGGGCAAACTCCCATGCACCCTCAAGGACCCTGCCGAGAGTATAGAGCTGGTCCACAGTTCCACGACCAGGACGAAAACCACACTGTTCCTCCTGAATCCGAGGTTCGACTATCCGGCGTAGCCTCCTCTCCAGTACACCTGAATAGACCTTACCGGGAAGGCTGAGGAGTGTGATCCCCCGATAGTTAGAACACACCCTCCGGTTCCCCTTTTTAAAGAGAGGAACCACCACCCCGGTCTGCCAATCCAGAGGTACCGCCCCCGATGTCCACGCGATGCTGCAGAGTCTTGTCAACCAAGACAGCCCCACAGCATCCAGAGCCTTAAGGAACACCGGGCGGATCTCATCCACCCCCGGGGCCCTGCCACCGAGGAGCTTTTTAACTACCTCAGCAACCTCAGCCCCAGAAATAGGAGAGCCCACCACAGATTCCCCAGGCACTGCTTCCTCATAGGAAGACGTGTTGGTGGGATTGAGGAGGTCTTCGAAGTATTCCCTCCACCGATTGAGGAGGTCTTCGAAGTATTCCCTCCACCGATCCACAACATCCGCAGTCGAGGTCAGCAGAACACCATCCTCACTATACACGGTGTTGATAGTGCACTGCTTCCCCTTCCTGAGGCGGCGGATGGTGGTCCAGAATCGCTTCGAAGCCGTCCGGAAGTCGTTTTCCATGGCTTCCCCGAACTCCTCCCATGTCCGAGTTTTTGCTTCCGCGACCGCTGAAGCCGCACACCGCTTGGCCTGTTGGTACCTGTCCGCTGCCTCAGGAGTCCTATGAGCCAAAAGAACCCGATAGGACTCCTTCTTCAGCTTGACGGCATCCCTCACCGCCGGTGTCCACCAACGGGTTCTAGGATTACCGCCACGACAGGCACCAACTACTTTGCGGCCACAGCTCCAATCAGCCGCCTCGACAATAGAGGTGCGGAACATGGTCCACTCGGACTCAATGTCCAGCACCTCCCTCGCGACATGTTCAAAGTTCTTCCGGAGGTGGGAATTGAAACTCTCTCTGACAGGAGACTCTGCCAGACGTTCCCAGCAAACCCTCACAATGCGTTTGGGCCTGCCAGGTCTGTCCGGCATCCTCCCCCACCATCGCAGCCAACTCACCACCAGGTGGTGATCGGTAGAAAGCTCCGCCCCTCTCTTCACCCGAGTGTCCAAAACATGAGGCCGCAAATCCGATGACACAACTACAAAGTCGATCATGGAACTGCGGCCTAGGGTGTCCTGGTGCCAAGTGCACATATGGACACCCTTATGCTTGAACATGGTGTTCGTTATGGACAATCCGTGACGGGCACAAAAGTCCAATAACAACACACCACTCGGGTTCAGATCCGGGCGGAAATTCTTACCAATCACGCCTCTCGAGGTTTCACTGTCGTTGCCAATATGAGCGTTGAAGTCCCCCAGTAGAACGAGAATTAAACTCTTAATACTGTACTTTCAAATTGTTATTATTACACCTGTCTGCATAATTGCACTTAACTATAAGGAAACCTTGTCAACTCTTATATTTAATTTCAAATAGTTATTTTATCCTTATTTTTTATTGGGGAATTCATTTTATTGCAGAATTACCTGCCAGAAGTTAGCAGGTTTTCACGTTTCATTTAAAAGTCATTACACAAAAGCTACACAGTTTATATATATATATATATATATATATATATATATATATATATATATATATATATATATATATATATATATATATATATATATATATATATATATTATATATATACACACACATTTATATTATATATATATATATATATATATATATATATATATATATATATATATATTATATATATACACACACATTTATATATATATATATATATATATATATATATATATTATATATATACACACACATTTATATATATATATATATATATATATATATATATATATATATATATATATATATATTATATATATATATATATATATATATATATATATATATAAAAACAATGTGTATATATGTGTATGTGTATATATATATATATATATATATATATATATATATATATATATATATATATATATATATATATATATATATATATATATATATATATATATATATATATATATATATATATATATATATATATATATATATATATATATATATATATATATATATATACCGTATTTCCTTGAATAGCCGCAGGGGCGCTAATTAATTTAAAACATCTTCTCACTCCTGCGGTTACCAAAACCATGCGGAATGAGCAAGCATGCTCTAATTATTTTAAAACCTCTTCTCACTCCGGCGCATACCTTATCATTAAAAACACATTTAATAAAAAAAACGTTATTATGATCTTACCTTTACTTGTAGATGGGTCCATGTGCAGCTGCTTCTGATCAAAGGCAGTCTTTCTCATCTTTCTTCAATTTTAAAAGTCTCTGGAGATATTCCTTTAATTATTACCTTCTGCTTCGATTGAAAGTCCAGTTTAGAAAACGGTTTTATTTTAGATATGTAATCCTCCATGTTAAAAGTGCAAGCAAACAATTGCTGCATGCTTGCTGCTTGTTGTCTTCTTCTGCAGTACCTGTCTCCTGCAGTACTGGTAGTCGCAAGAAGGATCACTAGCGCCCTCTACCTCCTGGAGGCGGGAGTCATTTAATGACTCATATTTGACCCGGCGGAAGTGCCAAGCATGCGCTAATTATTTTGCGAAACGAGTTTGACCCGGCTGTAATTCTAGGCAGGCGAATACTATATTCCCGGCGCCAATTCAAGGAAATACGGTATATATATATATATATATATATATATATATATATATATATATATATATATATATATATATATATATTGTAGAGGTCGTTCCCTACCCGTTCCCCTGATATCACGCCAGGAGTCAGTTGTGCCGTTTCACCAAGCCTTTAATCACATACCTCCACCGCCAGACTTAGGCCGGGACATCATCCGGCCGCGCCAACTCCCCCCCACCCCCGCCTGAGAGCGGGAGAGGAAGTCTGCCACGGCCAGCTGCGACCCCGGCCTATGGATCACTCTGAAATTGTAGGGTTGTAAAGCGAGATACCACCGGGTGATCCGCGCGTTGGCATCCTTCATGCGGTGGAGCCATTGGAGGGGCTTGTGGTCCGAGCAGAGGCTGAACGGGCGTCCCAGCAGATAGTACCGGAGGGCACCGACCGCCCACCGGACGGCGAGGCACTCCCTTTCCACAGTGCTGTATCTGGCCTCCCTTTCCGATAACTTTCTGCTGATGTACAGGACCGGGTGGTCGGTGCCCCCCCGCTGCTGGGATAAAACGGCTCCCAGTCCTCTGCCCGACGCGTCCGCCTGCAAACAAAATGGGATAGAAAAATCAGGCATGCGCAGTACCGGCTCCTCGCAAAGTGCTTTCCTCACCTTCTCGAATGCCTGCTGGCACTGCCCCGTCCACTGGACCAGATCTGGAGCACCTTTTCGGGTGAGGTCAGTTAGTGGGCTGGTCAAGTCCGCAAACCGGGAAATGAACCTCCGGTAGTAGCCCACCAACCCTAAAAACTGCCTCACCTCCTTTTTCGTCTTCGGGGTCGGGCAGGCCGCAACTGCTGCGGTTTTTTCTACCTGAGGCCGCACCTGACCTTCCCCCAAGTGGTACCCCAGATACTGTACCTCCCTCCGGCCAACCGCGCACTTCGCCGGGTTGGCGGTGAGCCCCGCCCGCCTCAGGGACTTGAGCACCGCCCCCACCCTCTGCACATGCTCCGCCCAGCTGTTCCCCTGGATGATGACATCATCCAGATAGGCGGCAGCATATGCAGCGTGGGGCCGCAGCACCCGGTCCATGAGTCTCTGAAATGTGGCGGGCGCACCGAACAAGCCGAACGGAAGGGTCACGAATTGGTATAAACCTTCCGAAGTGGAGAATGCCGTTTTTTCCTTAGACTCTGGAGACAAGGGAATCTGCCAGTAGCCCTTAGTCAAATCCAGTGTCGTAAAAAACCGAGCAGTGCCCAATCGGTCCAGGAGCTCGTCGACCCGGGGAATTGGATAGGCGTCAAAACGTGACACATCATTTACCTTGCGGTAGTCCACACAGAACCGCACAGACCCATCTTTCTTCCCCACCAGAACTATCGGGCTGCACCACGCACTGTGTGACTCTTCTATCACTCCCAATTCCAGCATGGCTTTTAATTCTTCCCGAACTACTTTGCGCTTGTGTTCGGGCAGCCTATAGGGCCGAGACCTCACCGTCACGCCTGGGCTGGTCTCTATGTGATGCTGGGTGAGAGTCGTGCGGCCTGGCAGGGGGGAGAAGACGTCAGCAAAATGCTGCTGCAATTTGGCCACATCTGCTTTCTGTGACGGCGTCAGATGATTATCACAGCGGAGAGGAAAGGGCCGGGGGGAGGGGGGAACCTCCGGCCCCAGCTCCTCGCCCTCCGCTATCGCCGTCACCATGGAGACAGGCTCCGCTTCCCTCCAACCTTTTAGTAGGTTGAGGTGGTATATTTGTGTTGCCCCACCCCGGTCAGACCGCCTGACCTCGTAATCCACATCACCTACTCGTCGTGTGACCACAAAGGGTCCCTGCCACTTGGCAAGTAATTTGGAGCTGGATGTTGGGAGTAATATAAGTACTTTCTCTCCCGGTGAAAATTGTCTGAGTTTCGTCCCCTTGTTATACAGGCGCTGCTGACGTTCTTGGGCTTGGAGCAAATTCTCACGTGACAAGTGCCCCAAAGTGTGGAGTTTTGCTCTCAAGTCCATGACGTACTGAATTTCATTTTTACTGGGGCTTGGACCTTCCTCCCAGCTTTCTTTAACTAGGTCCAGTACCCCGCGCGGCTTCCTGCCGAACAACAGTTCAGATGGAGAAAATCCTGTTGAGGCCTGAGGAACCTCCCGCACTGCAAATAACAGGGGATCCAACCATTTATGCCAATTTGGTTTGTCCTCGTGTACGAACTTCCGGATCATGGATTTCAAGGTTCTATTCAACCGCTCTACCAGCCCATCTGGCTGCGGGTGGTAAACGCTGGTCCGAATAGATTTGATCCCCAATAATCTGTACAGCTCCTTTAACGTGCGTGACATAAAGGACGTGCCCTGGTCAGTTAGAATCTCTTTCGGGATTCCAACTCGGGAGATAACTTGACATAGTGCCTGCGCGACACTCTTTGCAGAGATGGAGCGCAGCGGCACTGCTTCGGGATAGCGCGTTGCATAATCCACCAGGACTAGTGCAAAGCGATATCCCTGGGTGCTCGGGTGAAATGGTCCGACGAGGTCCATGCCAATTCGCTCAAACGGGACCTCTATGAGTGGTAATGGCCGCAACGGTGCTCTAGGGGTGGCCGCGGGGTTGACTAGTTGACAGTCCGGGCAGGCCGCGCACCAGCGGCGCACGTCTGCCCGAATGCCTGGCCATTATCCGATTGAGTGTTTTATCATAACCCATGTGACCGGCCATCGGGTTAAAATGCGCCGCCTGGAAAATCATTTCCCGACGGCTTTTTGGCACCAACAATTGGGTGATTTCCTCCCCTGTCTGAGTGTCACGACTCACTCTGTATAACCTATCCCTAATCAATGCAAAGTGAGGGAAATCCCGCGCTGTCCCCGGGCGAACCCGCTGCCCATCAATTGAAATCACTTGGTCCCAGGTCGCGCGCAGAGTGTCATCTCGAGACTGCTCGAGTGGAAAATCATCCATGGGGCGCCATTGGGGAACCGGGGAAACCTCCTGCGAAGCCCCCGCCGGCTCCCCTTCCCCCTCCCCCCCCGGCAGCGTCGGATAATCTCGCGTCGCCGATGAGAACAGCGCGGACATTCCCTTTTCCTACCGGTCGTGAACGCACCCCTGCGCACTGCTTTATTAACCCGTTAAATCCCGCCCAATTTGTTCCCAAGATTAAGGGGTGCGCCAGGCGCGAATTTACAGCCACCTTAACACTATGTTTTTCCTCTTTAAAAATAATGTCCACCGGCACGATAGGGTACTCGTGAATATCCCCATGCACACATTTAACCTGCACCCGTGTAGCCTTTCTCAACGCCCCGGGTCGAACCAGGTTTTGGTGAATCATGGACTGCTCGCAGCCCGAATCCACCATCGCCCGGTGTATACTCCCTTGTATCCTTACCGGTACATAGTATGTCTCTCCTGGCCCGGGGGAGGGTGCTGGAGGGTCGCCAACCCCACTTCCATCGCTGGACACTCCCGCTGCAGGTGTCCTATCCGCCCACACCTCCAGCACACCTGCCCCGGCATTCGAGGCGCCGTTTGCGGGGGAAACGCAGTGTCCGCAGCGGCCTGGCCCTGAGGAGGAGAAAGCAGACTTGGGTTGTGTCGTTGCCGTGCCCACGGCTGGGCTCCTTCTGCTGGCAGCGCCCGCATCCTGCGCGGCGCGGGGACTGGCCGCTCCGCTCCTCCTGCAGCCTTCTCCTCCTTCCCCTTGTCCCGGTGTACGGCTAGGTGGTCCTCCGCCAAGGCTACCGCCGCTGCTACGCCTTGTGGCCGATGGTAGCGGACCCACGCTGACGTCCGCGCCGGGATTGCCTCCAGGAATTGTTCCAGGATGATCTGTTCGATCACCTCCTCTATTCCTCCGGGTTGTAGCCATCTGGTCGCCGCGTCTCTCAACTGTTGGCCCAGGGCGAAAGGCCGCTCCTCCTGTCCGAGTCTCATGGTCCGGAACCGGCGTCTGTGGTCCTCTTTGGACCCTCCTGTCCGGTCCAACACCGCCCTCCTCATGTCCCGGTAGCTCACGCGGGACGCTGGTGGCAGGCTGAGCGCCGCTCGCTGCGCCTCTCCCACCAGCAACGGTAGCAGCCGCACCGCCCACTCTTCCTCCGGCCATGCGCATGCCTTCGCTGTTGCCTCAAACATGTCCATGAAACTTTGCGCGTCTTCTGTCTCTGCCATCCTGTGCATCCCCACCGTCGTCAATGCCGGCCTCGCTGCTGGGGTTGTCCCCGCTCCGGACCTTTCCGTGAGCGCTCGCAGGATCTGGCTCTGCTCTGCAATTTGGGCCTGCATCGCCTCATTCTGCCGGTGGTTCGCCGTCGACACCTCCGCCAGGAGCTGTCCCAGCGCCTCTATGGGGCTTGGTGACGACATCGCAGCCTTTCTTCTTTACGTTGGGTGCCAGATGTAGAGGTCGTTCCCTACCCGTTCCCCTGATATCACGCCAGGAGTCAGTTGTGCCGTTTCACCAAGCCTTTAATCACCATGTGTTTCAATTTATCTTTTCAGTACAATCTTTTCAGATGTGTGTGTCTCTCTATCCTCTCTTGTCCTCCGCTGGCCGCTCACTGTTAAAGACAACAGATGATCAGATTAACACGTACCACCTGCGAAATCTAATCACCTGCCAGCTGCGTCTCGCCGTCCCGCACATGCCCCGCCCGTAGTCGACGGCGCTCCGCCCTCAACACCATCGACTGCGGCGGTGACCTTTTGCTCCTGCAGTGCGCTAATCACAACCTCCCCCCACATATATGTATGTATATTAGTGCATGTGCCTCACAATACGAAGGTCCTGAGTAGTCCTGAGTTCAACCCCGGGCTCGGGATCTTTCTGTGTGGAGTTTGCATGTTCTCCCCGTGACTGCGTGGGTTCCCTCCGGGTACTCCGGCTTCCTCCCACCGCCAAAAACATGCACCTGGGGATAGGTTGATTGACAACACTAAATTGGCCCTAGTGTGTGAATGGGAGTGTGAAGGTTGTCTGTCTATCTGTGTTGGCCCTGTGATGAGGTGGTAACTTGTCCAGGGTGTACCCCGCCTTCCGCCCGAATGCAGCTGAGATAGGCTGCAGCACCCCCCGCGACCCCAAAAGGGACAAGCGGTAGAAAATGGATGGATGGATGGATATATACACATATACATATATATTATGATATACAAAGTATATATATGTGTGTGTGTGTGTGTGTGCATGTGCATGTATGTGTATATATATATACAGTATACAGTACAGGCCAAAAGTTTGGACACACCTTCTCATTCAATGCGTTTTCTTTATTTTCATGACTATTTACATTGTGGATTGTCACTGAAGGCATCAAAACTATGACACCTGTGAAATGAAAATCCTCTCAGGTGACTACCTCTAGAAGCTCATCGAGAGAATGCCAAGAGTGTGCAAAGCAGTAATCAGAGCAAAGGGTGACTATTTTGAAGAAAGTACAATATAAAACATGTTTTCAGTTATTTCACCTTTTTTTGTTAAGTACATAACTCCACATGTGGTCATTCATTGTTTTGATGCCTTCAGTGATAATCTACAATGTAAATAGTCATGAAAATAAAGAAAACCCATTTGAGTTTTACATTTTTTATTGGGGAAATCCATTTATTGGAGTATTACCTGTCAACAGTTAGCAGGTTTTCACGTTTCATTTAAAAGTCATTACACAAAAACTAAACAGTTGCAAGTTTTGCATTGTGTTCCCTTACTGTGCTCAAAATGAAGAAAGCGTGAGCGTACAAGCATGATGGTGGCGTGCCGTAACAGCCTGCTATGAAAGGGTTAATAGAGATAACAACATGAGAAACAGCAGAGGGTGTAGAAGGCGGGGTGAAAGTGCCACTCCTGGTGCTTTGGCTTTTGTCCCAGGTCTCAAAGATACTGCTGCTGCTTTCTTCCTTCACTTTCTTCACACTTTCAGATGTGTTATAAGCGCTAAGTTGTTTAGTTGATAAAAGGCCCACACAGGTCCTGTACTCGGTAATCCCCTCACTTCCAAAGCCCACCGTTAGATTTTCCAAATGGAAAAAAAGGAGGATAATTGAATTATCCCCTCTGTGTTCCCCATCCTCTTTCAGGCCTAATTTGTTCAGCACAAGTGACGGCCATGGCAGGATGTGCCAATGAAAAGTCTGCAAGGAGACTTGGGCTCCTGAAAGGCCGATTGCAACATCCAAGCGATCAAGCATTCATCAGCGGTTGAGCTTTGAAAGGAGCTGGATTATGTTTTGTCAGACTTTGCCGTGTGGGGGCCTGTGGTTGGAAGGCCGTTTGGGGCCGGGGGGGGGGGGGGTGCTCAGGGGTCCTCGGTCGCAGCCTCTTGCTTTGTCGCCCAGCCTTGAAAGATCCCCTTCTGAGGAAGCGACAGAGAACGCAGCTGTAAAGCTTTCAATTCTTTATATTCTTCATCATCGTCTCGTTAGCGCCGCCATAACTGCAGCTTGTACGCAACCTCCATGGCAAACGTTGGATTTAGGCGTCGCACCCTGGATTGGATTGACGCCGTTTTTGACCGCAACATTTGTTAGTCTATCCAATTTGCATTATAGCCACCTTCAAATACAAATAAATAGACTGTATAAAATAGGGGTCCCCAAACTTTTTGACTCGGGGGCCGAATTGGGTTAAAAAAATGTGTCCGGGGGCCGGGCTGTGTATATATATATATATATATATGTATATATATATATATATATATATATATATATATATACACAGCCCGGCCCCCGGCCAAATTTTATATATATATATATATATATATATATATATATATATATATATATATATATATACATACACACATATATATATATACACACATATATATATATATACACAGCCCAGCCCCCGGTCAAATTTTTTTAACCCAATTCGGCCCCCGAGTCAAAAAGTTTGGGGACCCCTATTTTATACAGTCTATTTATTAGTATTTGAAGGTGTCTATAATGCAAATTGGATAGACAAACAAATGTTGCGTTCAAAAACGGCGTCAATCCAATCCAGGGTGCGACGCCTAAATCCAACGTTTGCCATGGAGGTGGCAAACGTATATATATATATATATATATATACACACACACACATATATATATATATACACAGTGTTGGCCCTGTGATGAGGTGGCGACTTGTCCAGGGTGTATCCCGCCTTCCGCCCGAATGCAGCTGAGATAGGCTCCAGCACCCCGCGACCCTGAACAGGACAAGCGGTAGAAAATGGATTGATGGATGGACGGATATATATATATATATATATATATATATATATATATATATATATATATATATATATATATATATATATATATATATATATATATATATATATATATATATATATATATATATATATATATATATATATATATATATATATATATATATATATATATATATATATATATATATATATATATATATATATATATATATATATATATATATATATATATATATATATATATACTTGTAGATCACAAAAAACATTCGGGAAGTTTGGTTCTTTTATGAATTTATTATGGGTCTACTGAAAATGTGACCAAATCTGCTGGGTCAAAAGTATACATACAGTAATGTTAATATTTGGTTACTTGGCAAGTTTCACTGCAATAAGGCGCTTCTGGTTGAATTTTTGACCACTCCTCTTGACAAAATTGGTGCAATTCAGATACATTTGTTGGTTTTCTGACATGACTTGTTTCTTCAGCATTGTCCACACAAAGTCAGGACTTTGGGAAGGCCATTCTAAAACCTTAATTCGAGCCTGATTTAGCCATTCCTGTACCACTTTTGAAGTGTGTTTGGGGTCATTGTCCTGTTGGAACACCCAACTGCGTCCAAGACCCAACCTCTGGGCTGATGATTTTAGGTTGTCCTGAAGAATTTGGAGGTAATCCTCCTTTTCATTGTCCCATTTACTCTCTGTAAGGCACCAGTTCCATTGGCAGCAAAACAGGCTCAGAGCATAATAGTACCATGCTTGACGGTAGGAATGGTGTTCCTGGGATTAAATATTGCTGGGTATTGTGGCCAAACAGCTCAATTTTTGTTTCATCTGACATCACATAGACAAAGATAAGACCTTCTGGAGAAAAGTTCTGTGGTCAGATTAAACAAAAATTTAGCTGTTTGGTCACAATACCCAGCAATATGTTGGGAGGAGAAAAGGTGAGGCTTTATAATCTGGGCCGGATACGGCCCGCCAGTGTAGTTTGGGGACCACTGGTATAAAGTATACGTTGTATCTCATGAGAACAACGACTTCATTCAATGTCTTCAGTCAAGTGTCTAAACTTTTTTCTCTGAGGGCTGCAGATAGAACATTTGAATTCATACATGAATTCAAATATGAATTGATTCAGCACGCTAATATCATTCAATGTTATGCTCAACTATTAAATGGAGGCTTAGGAAAATGTGGCGATTAAATGGACCCTTTTAAAAATGTTTGGTTCTTCTTATTATTCTTTTTGATAATAATAACTTGTATTTCATTCCACAACATAATTCTTCTTTACTGGTTAATTAATTCCAGGCCTGACCATGGTCAATGAAGTAGGAATTAATCATTATAATGGAAAATGTTCATAACTAGAGAATAAAAAACGCTAACAACCTTCTAAATATTTTTTTTTTTTTTACTATTATGACAAACCTCTAGACATTACATAACACCTTTACACTCTTTTATGGTAATATCGTAATGCTGCCTGAGGCTGAACCAGACAGTGGCCACAATACGTAACAGCGCACTCTAATTGGTTTGGTCTCATCTAGTAGCCAATGCAACTGTATTATTTATATTATTAGTTAATTTAAACATGTTTATGCCTAAAAATGCTTGGTTTGGGCCAAAAATGTGTACAATATGTTTTAGAGGAATACAAATCTGCGATAGGGTGAAGTTGCAAACTACACAGCGCAATGTGGCACGATTGTAATTGTATTCCTATTTTACACATTTTTTGAACGCTGAATTTTCCATTAAAAATTAAATAACTTATACAAATTGAACATATGGGAAACCATATCAACATGAAAACATTCCGCTCACTCAGGACATGGCGACAAATAATTTCATACATTGGCCAAAATCACACATTTTCCACAATTCTTAAAATTTCCACATTCATCAAGCCATTCAAATAATTCCGATAGTAAAACAGTCAGCCTATCAAGTGTTCACATCCCGAAATGTTCTCTAAGTCCACATTTTCCATAGAATATTTTGTTTTGGCTTCATCTTTAGCTTTCACGCTCAATTTTAACACTTTCTTCTCCAATTATTTTTGTTATTGTCAAGATATACATATATAGGTGTGTGTGTGTGTGTGTGTGTGTGTGTGTGTGTGTGTGTGTGTGGTGTGTGTGTGTGTGTGTGTGTGTGTGTGTGTGTGTCTGTGTGCGTGGGTGTGTGTGTGTGTGTGTGTGTGTGCGTGTGTGTGTGTGTGTGTGTGTGTGTGTGTGTGTGTGTGTGTGTGTGGGTGGGCGTGGGTGTGTGTGTGTGTGTGTGTGTGTGTGTGTGTGTGGGTGTGTGTGTGTGTGTGTGTGTGAGTGTGTGTGTGTGTGTGTGTTTGTTTGTGGGTGTGTGTGTGTGTGTGGGTGTGGGTGTGGGTGTGGGTGTGAGTGTGTACGCGTGCACATGTGTATACATTTATGTATGTATATATGTATACATATATGTATCTTTGTATGCATATGCATCTATATGTATGTATATATGTATACATATATGTATATACTGTATGTATACATATATGTATCTTTGTATGCATATGCATCTATATGTATGTGTATATGCATATGTGTGTATGTGTGTATATATATGTGTGTACATACGTGTATTAGTATGTGTGTATGTATGTGTACATGTATATACTGTATGTGTATACATATGTGAATGTGTGTATATATATGTGTATATGTACGTGTATATATGTGTGTATGTATATATACATGTGTGTATGTATATATACATACATATATATACTGTATGTATGTGTATATATACTGTATATATATATACAGTATATATCTGTGTTGGCCCTGTGATGAGGTGGCGATTTGTCCAGGGTGTACCCCGCCTTCCGCCCGAATGCAGCTGATATAGGCTCCAGCACCCTCCTCAACCCCAAAAGGGACAGGCGGTAGAAAATGGATGTATGGATGGATATATATATACTGTATATATGTATATATAAACATCCATCCATTTTCTACCGATTGTCCCTTTTGGCGTCACGGGGGTGCTGGAGCCTATCATACATATATATATTATATACACATAT